>NC_051846.1:31101004-31239780 GCF_002237135.1 Teleopsis dalmanni
TTACAACAAAAATATAAAATCGGATTTTTTTGTATTGATTTTGACACACACATAAAGAAATGCAATGCAATTTCGCAATGTTGGTATCAGTTGATATAAGATTTCTTTTATTGTTAGGTCAAGGAATTAAAATTGAGTTCGTACTTTAGCACAAATAATCCAATACATTGTCTTCGATTTTTTCAATGGATTAACAAATTGCTTATAATACAACTAATTCAGAAGTAGAAGCAAATAAGTAGCATCAGATTAATTCGATAAATAACATAGTGATAAACTAGTTTCATTGAGAACTTAAAATCCATTATTTAAGTCCCACCTTTAACATTAGATAGAAAGCGATGAAGGTTCTAAGATACTCGTAATTGCCATGTTCCTGAAGAAACTTAAATTAAGCACTGATTTTGTGGTATTTTGAGGACAAGGATTTTGTAAATAGTATAATAAAGATTAATAACGTATGTTTTTGGTTTTCATTTTTGTAAAAATGCTTTATAAGAAGTTGGCAGAATGCAACCTTCTATATTAGCAAAAAAATTGGTACGCTATATAATAAGAGATTATTTTGAAAAAAAAATTGGATTTATTATAGATATTCTTATTCAATGTAGCAGTCATTCAGATGATTTTTTCTAACATTCTTATAATTTTTCTTATACATCTATTTACTAGAAGGACCTTTTTTTGTTATTTCACTTCCATCTAAAGAACTCTAATTGCAAAATCTTATATGGTTAGCCATCGTTTTTAAAGTTTTAAGTATCTTCCTACATGTTGACTGACCGATTCATGGCTTTAAAAGCCACCAATAATCTGATCACAATATTCGCTATTGATGTTTTTCACTTTACGATAATAGATAAATATTACATATTTGTATAAATAACACGCAGATGCGAAAAACTTTCTAGCCGACTATTGTTTGATTGCTTTGATTGGTTTTTGTCAGTTGCTATTCACTCAACTGACTGTTACTTTATTTTTAGAACCGTGTTTCATCCATATTTACATATCGCACGATTAAAATCTAATTACGCTCGAATATGTTTGAATAGCGCTCAAATTATCACAGCATTGCTACTTTTAATTAATTTTGAGCTAATGTATTTCTCACTTTGCTAGCAACATTGGGATAGCTAAATATTTATATAAAATAAAGTCCACACATTCATCTTAAAGCGAAACGATGTTAGCTATCTTAAATCCAATTTTACTCTTTCGTCATTAAAAAACGACTAGCGCCGTTTGAAGTTATTATTGCTTACATGACCTTATGAAACCACATGACATTGAAGACTGATATTCTTGAGGCAGAGTCCAGGTAAAACTTATTATGAGTTATTTTGACTCAGTTCTACTGAGAAAAAATAAGGTTTCATTTTCAATATGTTGAAAAGATTAAATGTTATTTCACAATAAACATTTTAACTTATCAACTAATGATCGGTATATATTCATTTTTTAAGATTTAAGTTTTCTACCAATGTTATATGCTAGAGATAACGCAAATTCGAATTGTAAGATATATAATACTTGTAATAAACTGACATCTATAAATATTTCACATTAAATAATTAGTTTCCTAAAAACACTTGCAAACTGCAGATAATTAGTTTGATGAAAAAACAAGTATGCAAATACTTAGTCTGTTACTGTTTCGTTTCATTTATGAAAATTGCATCTAAGTTAAGTTTCATTGAAATTAAAATAAATTCATTGTAATAATTTCATACCCATTTCTTTTACAAATAAAATCAGCAAAAACTTAAACTTAAAATAGAGAAAAAAAATTTGTTTTTATGATAATTGATTTGTTTTATGATAAATAATAAAAAAACTACTAGAACCAAAAATTCTTAAGTTTGATTTATATTCAATTATTTATGTTAGGGTCATGTTATAGAGACATTTAACAAATGATCACAGCAATTTTACGCTCTAAAAGGCAAGTTATACAGAGAATCATACCACAATTGTCAATTTCCTACTGTAACTCTAACTACTCTAACTCCAACTCCTACTCTACTCTAACTAGTTGTTGATGTTGATATGCAGATGTCTGAGTTGGGTGATCATCACCTAACTTCTAATTATATCTGTGGCAGTTTAAGTCACACAAAGAATAAGTGAATACGGGGGCTTATAATATGATGGATCTGATGTCTTTGTATCTGCATGTGTCTATCAGATTTGCAGTATTTTGAGTTATGCAGCTTGAGCTCGTTTGGACTTGAAATGTGCTTTCCAGGAGTGCTTGTTGTCAAATGTTATGCCTAGGTATTTGAGAATATCAGCCCATTCTATTTCTTGTTCTTATACCTTTAGTTTTCTGGGTGCTTGGCGGCGCTTCTTGGTACTCTAACTAGTATTATAGTATATCAAATTTATAAAAAGTTATTTTGTGGTATAAAAGGTATTACTGATGATGAATACTTTGCAATACTCGATTACAGCCAAAGTTGTCTGGTCAGCCAAATTTCAATAAATTAAATAAAATTTTTGTTGTTATTTCTTCATTACTTTTCGAACTCCTCTAGATTCTTTTCATGGTAAGACACATGATATTCGACAAAAAAAATTAACATTATTGAATTAATTTATTTATTTCGTATGAATATGTTTACAAATTCTTACAAAAATACATGTATTTTTTTTTAATAGACCCAAATACTAACATTTATTACTGCGAACCACTGTTTTGACCAATGTGGCACCAACGAGGCACAGAAAGCATCGTCATTGTAAATAAAATTTTACGGAAACTTTTCTATCCTCTTCTCAATTTTTTTATTTACAATGAAAACAACAATAATTTGATGTGACCATAACTATCTATATAACATGGCCCCCCTTCACGATATATATTGTATAACATTGCAAAACAAAATCGGAAGTCTATTAAGTAAAATACTAAAAATTAAATGTTGTGATAATTTTTTAGTCTATTGATTACAAAATTATTATAAATAACCAATTCGTAATTTTCTACATGAATTTGAATTTAGCCAATGTAACTATTAAAATAAATATTAAATATTAAAGTAAGCCACAAAATGGATCTAAAAAAACGCTTTAAAGAAGTATACTTTAGTTCAATAATAAAGTTGTATTCGTAAAACAATTCTAATTTGGCGCTACACATGAATGGTCTGTAAAATATGGCTTATTTTCTTTTTGCTAGTGTCCATCCTTGACAAAACTAAGTCAACCAATTAGCAAACTGACAAAACTTTTTTAGTGCAAAAAATCATCTTTCTAACGCCATCTAGCGTATTAGGAAAATGATGGATTACTTTTTACTACACCTAATATATACTACTATATATATTTTTATATATATACTACTCTATATTATATATCTTTCTTACATATCTTTATATATCTATCTACTATATATTTATATATAACATATACTACTATATATATATACTACAATAGATGTCTATATATATTTATTTATATATATACATATTTATAACAACAAGTTTTAGTAGTAGGCCTTCTTAACATGAGTAGAATAGTTAGGTTTGATTGGAGACCTATCGCATCAAATCGCTTATGGAACGTATTGGTTATAGAGACAAACCAGTGTTTCTATACAAACTTTATAATACTAAGAATGAAGAAATATATGTACGGAGTTATTTTGGAACACAACAACCAAAATAGGTACGTAATATGCTTTTATCATTTGTACAACACTTATAATTGTTCAGTGATAATATACTTATTTAAGGAATTTAGTAATTTCAAAACCTTTTAAATGAATTCATACAGTATATATTTTTCCAGATTCTATTGTTAATTATGTGATATAGTTTTTTTATTATTTTTTTCTGTGAAATTTTTTTTGAAAGTAAATATAATACATCCGCATAAGATTAATTTTTTCTTTGATCTTCTTTACTTCGTTCCCTATATAAAAGTGTATTCATCGAAGTGTGTAAAACCCTACTAATTGCATGTACATTAATAATACTCATTAGTTAATTTTTTATACTGTTTTCAACAGATTACCAACCAATTAGCTTATGTAAATAAAGGAATTGTGAAATTTTTGTATATTTCGACAATTAATTAAAATGATAAATTCTATAAACTCAAGGGGAAATGATGAGAGAGCAGATGTTTGCAGATCTTATGAAAAATGTTAATTATGCATAAAAGCAAATAAATAATTAAATTAAAGAGAAGTGTAAAAACTAGAATAAGTGTTTGTAAACAGTTTAAAAAGTATTTATCATTTTTGCTATATATTTATAGAGTTTAACACTCTTAATTGAATAATAACAGCAGTGATACAAAAATTATACGGCACGGACTATACGGACTATACGGACTATCGTGTGTACAGTGAGGTTGTGCTATGAAATTAACGTGTACTTGAAACTCACATGACCCTCCGCAGAAATGTGCACCGCAGATTGCATGACATCGCTCCAACGAGCTACCCATTCGAAACCCCACCAGCCAGGGCTTTTATTGCTTTCATGATAATTATGTGAGCAAATAAAGGGATAAAACAATGAAATTAATTTGGTTAATTTACCAACGCGTTAATTTACTTTGTATCGGAATAAGTAACACAACACGCAACGCAGGCATGTGTGCTAAGTTAATTAGAGCAAAAAGGGATTTGGATCTGAACAAGTTTGCTTTAGCAACTTCGGACTTCGATTGTGTTGTTTATCATAATTTAACAATTATATATGCGTAATAACGTAATGAATGGAATTTCAAGTACAATTAATTGTTATTTTTTTTTATGAAATTTAGAAACTGAATTTGTGGTTTTGAATTAATTAAAACACTATTACAACACATTTATGTACTTTACATTTAAATTATAATATTAGATATCAAACTCTGTTGAGATTTAAGAATTTGGAAAGGAAAAAATGTTTCCATCTTTCAGTAATTTTTATTAATTTATTAACATTATACTAAAGAATTAGTGTAAATGAAAGTATAGCTGTTAATTAAATAAATTAATGATATAATTGGTACAATAGCAAGACAAAAGTTTAAAACTTTTTATACTATTCATATTAGAAGAATGGAATATTAAGTTTGCTATAACGTTTCTGACACAATGAAATTTTACGGATATTCATCTACTTGTTTTTTTCAAAAGATTTTATTTTTTTTTGTAATTTTTATATAAACTAAACTATCAAAACATTATTGTTCAATATTTGATGCCTAAAGAAAGAAAGAAATAAAACGGGGTACTAGCTCCCAGCGGAGCAGAGTACTGCGACCAGATTGATCTCTTGTGCTGCAACTAATCCCAACCGAACAGAAGACATTCCGCTTTTCGAATGAAAGCCAGAATGTCGTCCGTTGAGGACCTCCTAATGTCAGAAGGAGAGACCAGCAATCCTCCCAGTGGCTTCCTCCTTGCCCAGATCAAGGCTGGCCAGTCACAGAGAATGTGACTGGTAGTCTCGTCTGCTTCTAAGCAGAGTCGACACTCCGTCTCTTCGGACAGACCTATTTTATTAATGTGATAACGTAGTCCATGGTGACCCGTTAAATATCCCACCAGCAATCTCAAATCTGATCTGCTAAGGAGGAATGCCTTGCTATAACTATATGGGTAAACCAGATGTTTAGCCTGACGGTTACCTCGATTTGATGCCTAACGCAAATTTAAATTTAAAAATAATATCATAATCACTCGTTTGTTTCAGATAACTTCACTCACTTCACTTCAGATAACACACTTCAGTCAATAGTGGAAAACATACCTATATGTAGAGTTTGCTGTATTAGATGGGTTCATCTGGTAACACTGCAACTTTGCTAAGGAAAATAAGGATTACTTAAACTGAATTTACACGAAAGTTTCTTTTAAAATTTTAACTATCAAAAATTTTTATTTGCATTGAAAGCAACAACAACTAACAGCTCAAATTACAAACAAATCCAATATGAATCCAGTATAATGATAGCACGTGTTTGAAACATCTTTTTTAAAATTGCTTGCCGTAGAGTAGTATACACTAGACGAATAACTGAAGCTCTAGAAGGATTTTTAACAAACAATCGTTATGAGTGATGAGGCGGATTTCATGTTAAAAGGAACCGCAAACACACACAATTTTCGGTTCTACTCCATAGAATATCTTCAATTATTGTAGGAGCAGCTCTTTACCGCCAAAAAGTGACAGTGTGGTGTGGAGTTTGTGCTTATAGGATTATCAGACTGTATTTTTTCGCTGACATCAGTGCCAAAACATCAGTGGCAATCAGGTACGTTACTGGGACATAATAACCAATATTTTGATGCCGAATGGTATGAAGTAATTTTGGTTCACCTTGGTATGAACAGAAAACCTAGTAATTAGACTTCTTTTACATTTATATAAATTTTATATAGTTTTGTTTTACGTATTTTGATGTTGACTATGAAATTTGGAACCTTTTTTATTATTATTTAACTTTATCATATAAACAATTATTAAAATTTAAAGCATTAAACATTTCTATGTAATTTTGTTTATCACGAGACACAAAGACGTGTGATTTAATAATTGAAAGCATATCTAAAATTAAATTAATAATTATGTGTAAATATAAAATTATGAGATCCATGATAAATTTTATAATTTTGAACTGTTAGTGATTTAATCATGTATAATTATTTTAGCACTGTGATAATTTACACATAAAGCAAAACAAAAATATTTATAAAAATAATAGTCAAGAAGCCATTCTTACGTTTATTGATCACAAGTGTTTCAAATATTCGTAGAAATCACATCACGAGAAATAAATTTCAATATGTATATATATATACAAATTTTGTATAAACGTTAGCAGTCAGTAGAACCATAAATAAATTGTAACTTCTTTAACTCTTCATTATAATTAGAGTTTTTAGTACATAGTTGGAATACTTTAAAGACTTTATAAAAAAAAATATATATAAAGTGGAATAACAAAAATATATATCAGATTAAAAGGGAAAACTAAGTCGAATACAATACTTATAGTACCAACTATCGACCTATTGATTTTTTTCAGTCATGGTAAGAATTTATGTTTTTATTATATTAAAACAAAAACCGACTCTATTAGAATTTAAATGAATTTCAAAAAATACTCTCTATAATTGAGAATACAAATAAAATTAATATAAAACAAAATCTATTATAGACCGACAATGAGACTTTTGGAGACAAATTATAATTGTGTCAATTTTTAAAAGATAATGAAAATATGATTTCAGATAAGGACTATAATGCCGAGATACTTGCATTGTTGTAGTTTACAAAAATAAAACTGATAAAGAGGTAGATTAAGATTTCAATAAACTGTATAAAACTAGGTTGTGCAATATATTTTTGTCAAGATATTTTATAGTTAAATAATGTATAAAATTTTGTTACTACTAAGTTGTTTTATTGAAATTATATTTTATGATAGATATTTTATTTTTTGTTTTTTTCACACAATCTATATTAACTTTCTTAGTAGTAGTAAGTTTGGAGACCCGCTTTCATCAATTTAAATGTACTAATCTGATAACTAACAATTTCATCATTAAATGAATTGAAAATAATATGATTATTTTTTTGGTATAAAAACAGCAGCTCATATGTAAAAGCTATAGTCTAGGTATATTTATACCACGTAATTGTTACTTTTATGTTTTACTTATAACTAAGATCAGTTATGGTTGCGGTACTCCGCTCCATTTGGAGCCAGTACCACATCTGTTTTGAATTATATTTATTTAATATTTAATATCTGATTAAATAATATTATAACTTATAATCAGGTTATAAACCAAATTAAATCGGTGTTGTATACGAGTCTTTGAATAGTGGGATTTAATAAAATCATGATTTAATATAAGAAAGAATGTAAAATTAATGGTAATAGATATACATGTTATAATAAAAAGATTAATTGGAAGAATATTTTTAAGTCAACGCAATAGCGGTCCGAAGACTAGACTATGATTGAGCTTCTCAAATTGTTGGATTAAATCATTTTAAAAATGAAAAAAGCGGTATGTAATCTTATTTAGTTAGTTCTTCTAGATCAAAATATTTTCCATTTTAAACATTCTAAAGTCTATATTTTTCCTCTTCTTTTTTGTCATTAACTTCCTGAAGAGCAGCCACAATCTTTAATTTGATTTGAAAGGGGTTGGGTGGGTTTTTGGGGTAAATTATTCTTCTTCAAATCTTTGACAGGGCTTTGGGTTGGCGTCTGCTATGCGGATTTCATTTAAGGACTTATTCAGTGCTATAACTGCTTGTCTGATTCATTACTATTTCTGTTTCTAACTTCATATTCCTTGTTTTGTGCAGTTATAAGCCTCCAAAGGGCTTCGTTGGATAATCCCTATGGCCAAAAAATATTAAAGATTAATGTAAAACATTTATTGATAAAAACTGTTATGCGTTTTTGAATTCGTTTCGTATATTCTGATGTAACCCCATATCGGGGTTACTGGATTAGCAAATAATCCTTAATACATTGGACGTTATTTTTTGATTTACTTGTAATACTAGTAGACCCATTCGAAAATGTTCGATTTTTATATCTTATTTTATTATAAAGTATACATAAAATGTTTCCTCATTTAAGATATCGACTACTAAATATTAACAAAAATCTTTTAATTACAAATTTTTCTTTATAGTTTTAACATAAAAACTATAACTTATAAACAAAATATTACCTGTTTAAAGTGAAACTACATTGAAATGAACATAAAAAAAATTTTATCAATAAAAATCTAAATTTTGGTTATTTGCAAAATATTCGTATCTAAAAATAATTCACAGCTATAAAATTTTTTAGTATTATCGTAAAAGTGATTAATTGCTTGCGAAAATTAAAGGCAATAACCGTATACTTTTTTTTTTGTTTTGAATAACAATTTTTTTATTGATTAAAAGAGCAAATGGTAAATTTAATTTAAATGTAGAGTAAATTTTATCTGAAGAGTTCCTCATTCATTTCAATTCATACAAAAAATATTGAAATGTCAAAATGCCAATCTGTCAACCACATTTCTTCTGCAACAGGTTGTTCCCATCAAAGAAACAAAGAGTATGTATAAATATGCTTATACTCATATTCGATTAAAATGGAACAAGGACTTATATTATTTATCAGTTTATTCAAATTTAGTTTGATATTTATGTTTTAATGTCAATCGCTTGGCAATATGACAATGAAACTATGAAAACTTAAACATTTTTTATTTCTTCGTTTACACTGTCATATTTGGGCAAAGGTCGTATAAGGTTATCATTTTTACATGATATACACTGGTATTTAAAATTCAACTTTTCGATAGTTCCTATTATAACCAAAAACTTATAAGCCTGGCACTTGCATTCCAAACAAATTATATACGAATTATTAACTACGTTAGTTGAATGAAAATTCGAATATTTCTTAAGACCACTGATGATGAGTACTTGGCAATATTCGAATCACTGTTGTATGGGCAGCCAAATTTTAAAAATTTAATTAAAATTTTTGTTGTTGTTTCTTTGTTACTGTTCAAACCTTTCTAGTTTTCTTTTCATCATAGAACACTTCACCTTCGACAACATTTCAAAAGTTTTTAGGTTTATTTACTCAATAGAATTTTTATTTATTTTTTATGAAACATAAATTGTATGAACCGTTTACATTCAATTCGAATTAATTAAAAAATTAAAGGTAAAAATTTTAAAAAGAAATGCATTTCAGAAATATTTTTAATCGAAAAATATTATTACTAAAAAAAATTATTTAAAAAACAGATTAAATGATTACTTTTGATATTATAATTCTCCTATTTTATTTAATAAAAACACTTAGCATATTGTATTTCTTGAAGTGTTTAAAATAGGGTAACTATAATTAAATCAGAAATATTTTATACAATTAAAGAGGATTGCATTTATTAACAATAACCATTTTAAGTATGATTTACAGATATCAAATGATAAAATTTGCCTTTATTGACCAAATCATTCATTCAATTGCAAATTAATTGATATGGCATGATTCTAATTAATTGCAACAATTCACTATGTACAAATTTTTATTGGTACTCGTACAGTACAAGTATCTACGTATGTATTATATAAAGTTATTGGAAACACGGTCGTAGTAATGGGAAATGAAATGGGCCAGACAAACCCTTTTAAGAGTAAGAGTACCAGCGTGCATCACCTCAAACAATGAAGAATGCGAAATGCGAAATGGTAACGGTCAGGCAAACCCTTTTAATATTTAATAAGTCAACTATTTTTGTAAGTGACCTGAGTGATAGTCGTATATTAGTCGTAATAAATTGGAAATTAATATTTTCGAGGAAGGTATGAGTTTAATTAATTATGAGACAGCGGTAAACTAAATGTCATCACTTATGTTGTCAAGTTGAAGAAAAAAAGCAATAAATATTTAATTAAGTTCATAGTTTATTATAAAAATAAACTTATTTACACTATTTTGTTCATATCATTTTAATTGGTAAATATTAAAGAGATTAAAAAGGTCAAATAACTTGTTTACAATACAGACAAAACAGAGAAAATATAGCAATGACATAAATGAAGACATTTACAATGTAAACATAACATTGTTTTTGCATCACAAGATATACTTCTAAAAACACAAAAAAAGAGAACTGAGTAATAAGAAGACACCGTACCCTTTCAATAATAGTCTTTAACCTCATACTTAACAATGTCATTAACAGACGATAGAAGTAGTCAACAAAAATATTGAGAATATTAATAATATGTTAAATTTTAGTAATGCATGAAGTCCAAATACTTTACTATGGATTATATCCGCTTTCAAGCCAATGATGAACTCGATCTAACCGGACTGCCTAAGTATACTGATGGACAATCAGTTGGTAACATAAAGAGAAAAAGCACTTGTGGCAATAAAGCGGTGCGAAATTACCACAATGGAATCATGGAATGAATTGGTAGTTAACATCTTAGTATTTAAAGAAGATACATTAGTAGCAATCCAAAAGCATATTAATATCATATGCAGATACAAAAATCCACTATGGAAATTTGAAGCTTCTAAAATCCAAAATCACGTCAAGCAAACAAAAAATATAATTGTGAAAAACCTTAATTCGAACCGCTCTTACCTCAAACATCTGTTCATATATGAAATCAAGATTTTATAAAAAATTAATAATCATACACAACGAAAACAGGAGTTTAATTCGTTACATCTATGAGATAGAGACTTAATTCAAATTTGTTTAATTTTAGCAAATAATGTAACAGAACTCTCTAGTAAGAATGCCTGATGATAAGAAAATCCTCTTAAAAATAGATGGTTTGTATTTAAAATAAGTGGATATACAACACTGCAGAAAATAGGCGATGGAAAGAATTTGTTGAAGAAGAACTGGATTATGTACAGTATGTATAGTGAAGTGGTACTATTTTTAAAAGAAAGAAGTATTAACTTTCTTCGAAAAATTTTATGGAATTGAAAATTAATCCTAGAACAGAAATGATGTGGATATTAACTGGCGATTGTGAACTAAATAGATATACAAGCAATACAGATGTTATATCAACTCCCAAGTGCAGATTCTAAAAATAAGGAACAGGATCGTTAATACATATAAAGAGAATATGATGCACTGATGCACAGAAGACTAACCGCGATCAAACTAAATGCTAGGCAAATAATTATCTATGGTGAACAGACTTGTATTTAAATTCATATACATATACGTATTGTGAGAACTCTATATCACCTGTTGAGTTTGAAGTGGTAAAATGGTTTTAAAATACAATACTGTTTGTCTCAAATTTTCCTCATTCTAGTTTGGACCATTTCTATTTCTATTTTCGGTAGATTAAATAGACTTTTAGTAGAATAATACCAAGGAAGAAAATTGTTTACACACAATTCAAACAGCTGAGAGAAATAGCTAACAAATTTCTATACAAAAGTTCATTTTAAGTTATTATTACGACACTTGGGACTGACAGCACTATTAATCAAATTTGTACTTATCTGAGAATCACCGAAATAGTTGATTCTCTGCTTAGTTTCATTTTTGTGTACAAATTTTTGTTGTGATCAACTACTAAGCAACTAATCAGTTGCCTGAATACCCCTAATGTATATTAAAATTTGATTAACTATTAAAAGATTTAAAATCAATGTCACAAATTTTTATATTATGTAAATGTTATACACTTTTTTAAATACATTATCTAATTGAGAAACTTTATTTATTTGTATATAAATAATACAATTAATTACTATAGTTACAGGTAAATTACAAGAGGTTAAATGCAAAATGCAACCTTCTAATATAATTACTATTTTAAAATAAATACAAGTTTCAAAACAAATTTCAGTAATTTTAAATAGCTAATAGTTTGTTAATGAACTAGACACATGTCACAAAAAAAATAATAATAATAATAATATGCTGTGAAACATTCCAAAATACTAATATATCTTATACTCTAAGGCAAAGAAAAATCGCATAATGTAAGATTTATTTTTAATTCAAATAAAATATTAAAATAACTTAAAAAAGCTCACACATCTTGGCAGTACGCCCATTTGTGACGTCATTTCACAGACAACAATGTCACATACGATACTTATTTAGCATTGTCATAATTTTTAACAAATAAAACTTTATAAAATCCACATTAAAACAATAAAAATTATCTACTCGAAAATCCACATAAAAAAAAAAAAAAAATAGTGTATATCTTTTTTATTCATGAAGTCAAGTCGATTCAATTCAATTCACGTGTACTTTTGCAATGAAAATAAAATAATAACTTAAAATTAATTGTTCTCCGCAAAATTGTAAAAAATTGTATCTTTACGACGTTTGGATGCAATTGGAGTCAGTTGAAGGGCACCGGCACTTTTGCCATGTGCCATTTATTAACAACAAAAACAAATGTTAAATAATATTTTACAAGCAATTAATTAGTAAAAAATTCGCTTCATATACAAAATACTCATATTTGTTTTGCAGGTACTTAATCTCTTTTATAGCATCATAAAATCAAATAAGCTATTTGCTATATGTAACAAAATCTCTAGCTCCGAGATACATCCGCTCTTGTTGTGAAGATACTAAATTTATCTTTATAACGCTCTACGTATCTATAATTTGCATGTTTATAAGCGTGGCGATTTTAATGCCATTTGTTTGCATCTAAATGTTTTCTGTGCAAAATTGTTAATATTTATTTTGGCATTTATAGCCTTCTGGTATTATGTGATAATCAGATTTTCAATTTGAACAATTTTTTGTTACTTAAATCAACAAATTCTTCGCATTTCTTGCGAATTTCAATTAATTTTCATTGTACAATACACGAAATGCTTGCATTCAAATTTCTCTTTAAGTGTTGTTGAATATTTTTATTTATTTTTTATATTCTTTTATTATTTCAGAAACCTGTGAGTTCTTTTGAAATCATTGTTATCTTTAAATATTTTCATGTGACATTTGGAATTATGATAAACTGCTTTTATAATAAACACTATTATATTATATTATATCATGCCATTGCAAGACATAGATCGCCTTTGTGCCGTTAAAAAAATGTATACTATATATTATTATCATTTATGTACAATGCATTGGGTGTGTAATCAGCTGCCTTTGGGTAGAAAGAATTTTTCTTGAATATATAGCATTAATATTATTTTTAGATTGGAAATGATGACGACAATTCTTCTAGTTGGTAATAATAAATTCTTAAAATTTATTATTTTGAGTCTATGATTAATACTATATTGTATAACAAGCACCGATTTCAGATTATAATTTTGTATTGTTTGCGCTTTCAATAACATTGAAATCAGCAATTTTTTCTTGTTTGAATAGGCCTATACCAGTGGTTCCCAACCGGTGGTCCGCGAGATGAATAAAAAATGATCCGTGTTTCAAATCCACTAAGACCTCACTTATTAGAAAATAAACACAAAAAATTTTCTACTAATTATATACATATTTCATAGCCTATTTAATGTACCTATGTACTAATACATTTCATTATACATTTATACCAGAGATGCATAGAGCATATTAAAATAATCACACAGTTTATTAGTCTTAAATTTTGTGGTTCCTACTAAAAATTATTACAGTGGTTAAAAAAGCTTGCGAATCACTAGTCTATACTGTACTACAATCCAAAAATTATACTAATTATATGTTTTCAGATATCTCAGTTATAGACTCTTGCGCTGTAATTTTTTCCACACATTACTTTTAAAACCTTGAGGTCACATAATTTTTTCGATGATTCTATCTACAATTAAGTAGTAGAAAAAACATTATCGGTTTTGTCGAAATCTCGAATTGATTTTAATTCCTTCGAATTTTATTTAGCAATACAATTTACTAATACAATTCAAATACAATGAATAAACCAAGAAAAATATCTGAGATCACCGTTAAAAAATATATAATTTTGATAAATTTATTATCTATTAGTTAAACTAAACTATTAATCACTCTCAAGATGTATGAATAACAACTCAATAAATATGTAGAATCACTAATTAACCTATAAAATTTTAATAACCCATGATATTAGTACAAATATTTTGAACCATCAAGATGGGATACAATGTATCTAACAATCTATCACACCTCTTTATTTATTAGTTAATATTATATAGTCAAATCTGTTCTGATATAACAAACTATTTAATATAGTTATGTTAATATAATAAACTTGAATATGACAGAAATTGGCAATATTATATACATTACATTATATATAGGGATATAATTATATATATTTCTGTGTCAAGAAATATACTAATATCCTTTGCTTAATAGATAAACATCCACAGAGGCTTTAAATTCGAACTTTGCACCTGGGCTAAGGAAAGAAAAAGAATTATCAAGCGCTCATCTATTGAGTAAATGTTCAGTCTTGACCAGATGCTGAAATTCTTGAAAAATTCTTTTTGAAGATAAGAAAGCGCTATCAGCACAGTTAGATACCGGATAAGTCATCAAATTTAAAAAAAAAAATTGATTAAAGTGATATAGGTCGCTCTCGGATCAGGGATCCTGTATCTTAAAAAAATTCTCTAAAAAACAAATCATTAGTTAAACGGGCGTCTTGAAATAAAAGCTGTAGAGTAAATCACTGAACCCATAGGCGGTCTACGTGGAGTCTATCGAGGGTAAGGGTAATGCGTTAAACCAAATGCTGCAATATTAATAATAATATTTCTAAAATTTATCTTCTTCTTCTTCTTCTTGAGTTAGTGCTATTACGCACTTTTACTCTATAATGGCTGGGTTTCTTACATATTGAACTTTTTTCTGTTTACAATCTAGTTTGTTATGGAAAGTTTCGTTGATACCGTAAATTACAAATGATTACTTAGTTCAAAAAAAAAAAAATAAAGTTCTCGAACCTGCTGATATCATTTAATAAATCAAAATTAAAACAAAGTTTTCACTAAAAATCCAATTAAAACAATAACAAATATAATAATTTGACCCAATTTTTTTTAAAAATACCTGCTCAATGCTTTCGGGGCACAAAAAAAAACATTAAGCAGTGCTGGATAATGCATTTTTAAAGCAACATTCAACCAAATTTTCCTTATGCACTACTTGACACAGCATAAATTACACATGAAACGCGAACGTGATAAATTTATTTAAAAAATTGAAAAAAAATGTTTAAAAAACTATTTGTTTATTTATTCTGTTTACATGCACTTTAAATAAAGTAAGTATTTTTAAAGGTTTCGGATGTTAAATATCCGCTCAATACAAATATGTACATTGTGCTGTATTTTATTTACAAAGTAAATATCCGAATCCAATTAATATTAAAATATATGTATGTACAGGAAATTATTAATAAAATCAAACACGTGCTGTAGTCGTTTTGGGTGGTTCAAAAATGGCGACGATATCTTGCTCAATACTAGTAAAATATTATTAAAAGATTACTTAATAAAATAACCGCTACTATTCGGATGTTAGGTTCTCTTTGAAAATTCCTGTAAGTTTTTCGGTTATATGTTACTGTTCTCCAATTTCCCGTTCACAGCAGTTTCTGTATCGCTTGTTATTGATCTTCAGTTCCAACTTCTATTGTACGTTATTTATCCAACGCAGATTTGATAGTCCGCCCCTTCTTCTTTTCTTTTTTAGGAACATATTTGCATGATTTTTGTGGCTTGTTTTGATTACGATTGTTTTCTCTCCCAGCTATAATTCATATTCATTTTAGAATATAATTTAGAATATAATAATATAATAAGAATAATATGTTCCGCTTAAAAATATCTTATTTGTGCTCATAGTATATTTAAGCGTCAGGATTCGAATGGGATTGCCTCTCTATTTTAAGACTACATGGATATCAAAAGATTTAGAATCATAGATATTTATAAAATGCTGCCAGTCGCTGTAGCTGATATTATATTTATGAGCTTTTGCGATATAGAAAAGTAAGACTTCATAGTAAGACCCCACTTTTTGAAACAAACGTTTGTTTAAAATTAATAATGGAGAACTTAACTGTATTCGTTTGTTTTTTAAAATAATTTATTTGCCTGATCGTATAAATATGATAAGCTGTTGATTTACCTGACGTGAATCATATTTACTAATTGTCCTAGAAATGTACACTTTATTTTTGGCAGAGGATATAAATAGGCTGAAATCATTCAATATCCGATATAATTTTTAAAGTTATGTGAATGTTTCAATACCATGAACCATATATTTGAAATTTTTATACTTATGAAAAATATGGAACAGTTTGTAACTAAAATGTTGACCCAAATATTATCATCCTAATCTATTATAAACTTTGTTTTATAAGTTTTTTTCTGTTCTTTAAAGCCTACAAAAGTTGAATAAATCTAAAAGACATCTGATCTTTTACATAAAAGAAAAATTAATAATTGTTATTTAAAACAAAAAAAAAATTATCAAAAATATTATTTAAATTATTTTTGCATACAAAGTAATAATGTCATTTGCGCTGGTAATACACTCTTTAAATTATTTTTAATATACTTCTGCAAAATATTACGAAATCATCAAATATATGTATTTAAACTAGAACGTTTAATAATTATATACACTGACACCATTTTCATGTAGCCAAAAATAAAGATACATAACAAAATTCTTTGAAAAAGTAGGACAGTTCACAAGCCAGATGACACTTAGAATAAATGATTTAAATCACATTGCATTCTATGAAAAAAGAGTCTAGCAGAGAGTATTGGAGTTAATACCTTACACAATTGGATAAACTAAATGATACAAGCGGTAGTCATGCATGGAGTGGTGGATGACGGAAAAAAAAGGTAGACAGACTTACTACATAGAGTATGGAAATATAGTATATCTGGACCAGTTCAAGGGGAAGATATTGATAAGATACACTAAAATCATGCTCTAGACTGACTTACACAAGATGACATATTAAACGTTTAATGGAAAAATAAATAGACAATCGAAAAGACAGCAGTCAGACTTACTACACACAAAATAAATATAGGAATATAACATATCTAACCCTGTTCAAGAAAAAAATATTGATAGAAGACACTATATTCATAAGCTGCACTAACTTACTATGCTTGGTGAGGCACACAATATTAATGAGTATCAGAAAAGACAAATAGAAAATACTCAAAAGTGAAGTTTTGGAAACAAGCATCAGAGGATGGCTTGTGTCGATGCAATTAAAAGTGACTTGATACATTGCGGGTATACAACTAGAAACCAACAACAAGAAATAGAGATGAACGAGTTTTACGCGTACTCAAAAAATGTAGGCCAATAATAAACTGTCAAGCCGTAGAAGAAACTTTAATGATTTACCACAAAATAGTATACCTTTACTAGACATATTAAAATCACACGATATTGGTTGGTTGGTTGGTCGCCGATTTGATACCACATTTCGTGAAAGAATCCCTAATATGTTATAGAAGAATATAGCCTAAATACATCCCGTCGAATTTCCGATGAAAAGTCTGATAAACTGTGAAAGAAGTATCTTCCTAAAAACCTATTTCTTATGGACGTCAAAGCCGAGCATTCACAGAGAAAGTATTTTATGGTTTCTTTTTCCTGCAGGTTTCCACAACTTTTGCGGCGAATTATAAGAACTATAAGAAATGTGCAGTTTCTCTGTATGGATTCATTTCTGAAAGACTTAATTTGAAAAAGCTGTTTAAGAAAATAGCGTAATATAAAAAATTATTACAGATATAGCATAGAACTAAATGCTTACAATAAACAAAATGTGTTTTGGAGATTTAAAATTGCTTTATATAATTTGAGATTATAATCTGAATATAATCTGTGTAATTTATAGTACAAGTGTACTATAACTGGGACAGATATTCACACAAATTTTAAAATTATTTCTGCATATAAACAGATAAAAACAATTATCTTGTAATTTCATAGTAGGAAAATGAAATATATATATTATTTTTTTTATCTTTTTCTTAATTTTAATATAATATAGAATTTCAAAAAAAAAACACGATAAAAAAAATAATCTGCTTTTTGCTTATAAATTTAAAATTTATAAATAAATCTTTATATATGTATATTTAAATGTATACAATAATATATATTTCTTAATTGGCAAATACCAGAGAAAGAGTAAAAGGGCTTTGAACTTGTAGTTTGGTTCCACAAAGTTAATTGGTCACTCACACAACAATTTTATACTCACAATACACAAATTTTAATGAATGATTAATGGAGAACGACATATTTTTAAAAAATCTATTAATAACTTTGGCTACAATTTAAAAAACAAGAAAAAATATATATTCTCTAAGAATTCGGTCAGATAATACATAATCACTTATATTTTATAAGGAACTACAGTAATTAAAATCAATTGTTTCATTTAAAGAGAGAATAACCATATTATTTTCATATTTCGGCTAATAAAAAGTAATTAATCGTTCGAATTATCCAAAAATATTTTAAGTTTAATAAACATACAATAGTTTTGAATAATAATTCAAGACAATGAATTTGAATAACAGTAACTACAAGATACAAAGGGTCAATATTTTCCAGGTACTTATCTAAAAACAAGTACATCCTTCTGAAATAGGAAATAATCTATCGATATCCATAAAGACTATCACCCTATAGACGGGTGACTATTGGTTAGGACACCAAGGAATATTGAATATTCCTTTCAAGAACTCTTTATTTATAAAAAGTCGTTTTGCTATATTCTACCTTATGTGTGACGAAAGCACTTACTTTTACAAAATCTTCTCTTAAAAAGCATTTGGGACTTATCAGTTCAAAATGGTTTTTAACCCTTTGAATTTTATATAGCAACACATTTGGTTAGCAGTTATCCAAGCATAATCCAAGCTAGATAATGTATCCAAGTTATAAATGACTACAGAAACTAAATAATAATCGGCGTATAAGTTATTAACTAAAATTTGATAGCAGATTACTCACTCACATATCTGCTATAATCTCTTATTGGCACATTCGATGTTTTTAAATTTCATTTGATAGCTTTAATTTTTATTGTTGCTAATAATTTTTTAGTGATTAAAAATTCTGAAAAAATGTTTTGTAGGGAATTAATTGGGTCAGGTTTTTGACAGAAAAACTACAGCCATCACTATTGTTTATAGGCGTTTGATCTGCGGCAATGATGCTATAACGAAAACGTAGTATTTTGAGTGGTTTCAATACTCTAAATGCGGTGATTTGACGTCCAAAACAAATAGCAAAAATATTTCAAAATTAAATATTGGAAGCAAACTTTACCAAGATTTATGTTGAACTCAAGAAAAACTTGCAGTACTATTCTAAGATAATTGATAAAAAAGCAAGGAAATTGATTGGTACACGACTTAAAACTGGCAAACATCGAATACGGATTTTGCAAGTCTGAAATGACGATTAAAGTTTATAGAAAAATATTATTTTTGCATCAAATTGTTACTGTAATTGAAAAATGACCCAATTTTAGTAATTCCAAGCCAAAAAATTCGTATATTAGACATAGCCAATAGCCTCTGAATAAGTTTTCATTTTTTGACAAAAATTATACACAGACCTTTCCAAACATTCATATGAAATACACAAACGACATGCTAACAGACTTTAGAATAGACCCAATCAAAAAATACATAAGCGACAGAGCCCTGAAGTTATATGCGAAAACTGACAGGCTATCCTACTTAGCACTATCTAATCTTAGAGTAATCACTCTCCGAACGGGGAATACGCTGATCTTAGATCAATCACTGAATTATCATGAAGCTTATAAGGAATATGTTACATAAATTAGTCAATGAGATGGGTGGGACACTGTAGTACCCCCAGTTTTCAAAGAGTAAAAGTGCCCAGTTGCGTTGACTCGAAAAAAGGATCAACATACTAACCAAATGTGAATAAAATTATAAAATTTCTTTTAAAATTCTGTTTATTAATAAAAGTTTTTAATTATGCAATCAGTGCGATAATATCAGTTATTTTTTTACAAGTATCCTGTTATATCCTGCAATGCACAAGAATATTTAAGCAATATTTTTTTATTATTTTCTTAGTCAATGCACTGGAAATATTTCTAAAAAAATAAATATATTTTTTAAGTAATATAAAAATGAATAAAAAAAAAGTAAAAATATTTCGAGACAAATAAGGTATCAATATAATATTTGCCAATAATCAGAAATGAAAATTATTTACTGAAAATATAATAGTAAATAATACATAAAAAATATATATTTAAAGTAAATAACAAATATTACATAGAGGAAGGATGCTATTTTTTATTATTACCGAAGTTTTTATGTACGACTGCATATAATTTGAAGTGAACCCATTTGTATTTCCATGGTATCGATTTCAACAGCTTTCACGTCGTAGATACAGAATTGGAAAATTACCAAGTTTATTTCTTTAACTCAACTACAACGAATATTAAATTTGAATGCAATTGTCATTAAAGAAAATAAATAGAAAATAGCTAGAAAATAGAGGAAAACTTGAATGTAACCAAAAATAATTTTTAATGAATGTCAAATTGCGTTAGTTTTGTGCACAATTTAACAAATAATTTTATTGATAATAGTTCTAGTTTTATGCAACTCTGATTAAGATAATAATCGTATATTTGGATAATAACATAAATACAATGTTAAAAAGTTTATCATTTAAAAGTTTAGAAAGAAATTTTATATAAAATAATTCTTGATTATAATTACAAAGACAACAGAAGACTCAGCCGTCCATGCTACTCAACAAAGGGACAAATTGAAGCGGAGTCTGGACTTTATGGAAAAAGCTGAAATCAAACTAAGCGATTGGCATACGATAGAGTTCAATGGAAATTATTTGTTGCGGACATATACCCCTTGAAGGTCAAAAACTAGATAAGGCACACAACACTGAAGCTATATGCGAAAATCGACGTGCTGCCCTACTTAGCACTATCTAATCTCAAAGTAATCACTAACCGCGCGTTGCGGTACGCAGATCTTAGATCAGTCATTGAATAATCACGAATCTTATGAGGAATACTCAAATAAGTCAGTAAGATGGATGGGACTCTTCAGAAACCCCTCAGCTATCAAAGAGTAAAAGTGTTTAGATGCACTAACTCGGAAAAGGCTTAACATAATAATATGTCAATGTCATTTAAACGTCACTGTCACAAAACAGATTGACAAAAAACACAAGTTTATAAAAAAATTGAAGCATTGATTTTTGAACTAATAATTCTAACTAAAAGAACTAACAGTTCGAAAGTATGTTGGGTAGTTTCAATACTTTAAAAGATTTTAACATCTAAAATAGAGAGTGATCTGGAAATGCCAAAAAAAAAATCGAAATATTCAAATACTCCAAAATTTCGTATAACTGGTTGTGAAAAACGGAACATTAAACTATACAAATCACCAAGAAGTTTGCATACTATTTGAAGCTCTAATATATTTCAAATTAAGAGCAGTCAATATAAATTGTATTTAATGATTTGAGAAATACGAAAAATACGCCTTAATTGGATTCTTATTTATAACCTCATCAGACTAAGCAATAATTGACCTCAGATCTGCATACCTCCCCGAGGAGCCCGTAACCATTCCGAGCTTCGATAACGCGCTGTTGGTAAATCTGCCAGTTTTCGTAAATAATTTCAGGACTCTATTCTTCATGTACTTTTTGATCGGATCAGTCTTGAAGTCCCTGAGTATGTCATTCATCCTAATGTGCCATGAGACATTGAAAAGTCTTCTCAGCACCTGACTTTCTGCTATTTCTAGCTGGCGAATAGTAGTATTTGAGACTTTGCTAAACGCTATACATCCATATAGGAGTGACGGACGAATTATTTGGTTATATTTATTTTATTTCAATTTCTATTATTGATATAAATTAAAAATATAAATACAAGTATAAAAATATTATTGTTTACAAATCAATTTTAAAAGAATGTTTACAGAAAAACATTTTTAATTATATCTACTTTATCTGACATAAATAATATAATTTATATATGAGAAAATATAATAAAAAATGATTAAATTAGCAAATATATTCAGCAAATTGAAAATATTAAAAATTTTTAATTTTATTTTTGTTAACACGGAATATAGCAATTATTTTTTCTACGTTACTAATTACTACTAATTTTGTGTTTCAAATTTAATAAGCAATTTTCTAATACTTTTTCAAATAAGCTAAACAAACAAATAAGTATAGATAAAATAAAAATTTGTAAATAAACAAACTAACAGGTACGAAGATAAATATTCTTTACAAATCCGACTGACAGTAATCACGCGCCCCCGTTGACACCAAAGCCAAGGCAATATTTCAGTCGAATTTGCCACGAAATGCCACGAAATATCGCATTTGTACATCAAAGTTGTGTAATCAAATTTTTGTGTAGATACATTGTAAGAAGATAAGATTACATTGAACCCATCGTAAAAGGCTTAAGTGGATGAAACACACAACATTTGAAATAAAAAGAAAATTTATGCATATTTCCGTATTGATTAAACGAAAATTAATCAAATGCTAAGCAACATCAAAATTTAATTTCCAATTTATCCATAGTGGTTGGTAGCTTAGTGAAAGCATTTCATCAAAAGTTGTTTAGCGAAATGTAACTACAGGGAATTGTATTATTTGTTTGCTTGTTGGCTTCCAATGAGCTACATAGCTTGACACTCAGTATCTATTCAATCTACAATATTGTTTTTGATGATTATCTAAATCTAATTTTACTTGTAAGTATATTCTTGCAGCTTTTCCAATACACAGAATATTACATATATACAGATACATTCATCAAAGTATCTGTAGTACTTGTGTTATTTGCTGAAATAGACAAAAAATGTTATGGCAAGTGTATTTGAATGGCTTGCAGATGGCTGCAAATTCATTATGAAAATAATATTAATATCTAATTTCATACTTCAAATATAATCTGTGCACTGACTATGATTAATGAAGTAAATAGTAATGTTAGTACTAAAAAATTATTAATTGGTCTTAATTATATTTATAATTATAATTTTGACAGCAGTTGAAATAGAGATTATAGTTTATAGTAAATTGTTAATGACAACGATATATTTATAAACATCAACATAATTAATGGATAGTAATAATTAATTGCAACAATGAAAATTTTCAAAATGTCAATAATAAAAATAATGAAACATCCATATACTTAGATTATTATTTTCATTATAATGACGCCTAAAACTACAAATAAATTGTTCTTTTGTCATATGATCACGACAAAAATATTGATAATTTAATTTTAATTACTATTTTGTCAGATTATTTTATTTATATACTATAATAAAATTAGTTTAAAATTTTTACAACCCATCGTTCATATTTTTTTCAATAAATTTTAAAATTTTTTGTTGCTATTATATCATAAAAACTCCTAAGAGAATAATAATACCTAAATAATATTCAAATTAAAACAGTTGAGTATCTGCTTAACTAAACAATAGTATGTATTAATACTCTGCACATATATTTGGGAATACCGCAAAATTATATTTTTATCAGTAAAACCCAAAAAAGTTAACATTCCTTTATATTCAAAAATTAAATTTTTTTTTAATAATTTTCATATTTATTTTTTAATAAACTAGGGGGTTCTGTCCCCTGTGAGCTTCGTTTACCAATACCCGTTCAGACGTACTCTTTCATACTCAACAATATGTATTTATGTTACTTTTAACATTTTCTATATAAAAAAATATAGAGAATTTTAGCTCTAAAAAATAAATTCATCATAAAAGGGGTTGCTGTCAATTAAAGTGTTTTTTTTTTGACATGTCAGCAGAATGTTTAAACTGAAAGTATAAACAAGAGTTAAAACATCAAAAATAACGTCAGACGACAGAAAAGCCGGAATTTACTGAAATCGAAATTTTGTGGAAAAAACATCAAGACTTGAAGAGATTTTGTGAGTCTCACTTCTCAATGGAGTTATACCATAACATTGCTTTAAGATATTTCGTCGTAATATGATTAGATTAAGTCAGCCTTGTAGACCAAATCATACATTACTTTACTTTCTTTATAATGACTCGTTGTAGTATAATGGATAAGACATAAGACACTGTCCGTACGCCACACCAAAAAAATTATCTTGAAGGTAAAAGTCCCAAATATCTAGCAAGTGCGACGTTTTCATGAATGAATCCAACCCGACAAATATATGAATTTGGCTATGTAGCTAATTTGAAAGGAGGACAGTTCTGTCATGCTAGTTCTGACAAAAAATTTCAAAGATATTTTATCTTCTGTTAACCAAGGATGCGCACTGAAGCATAAAGTTGAGTACATTTGTCTTCTCAACCATACAGCCACACCAATAGTGTTTAGACCAACTCTTATTGCATACGTACCTAATACGGTATACCTTATATATCAATACCGTAGTACTAATAAAAGGGAGGTTAAAGTTTTTATTAAAAGTTATTTAATGCTTTCCTTTTCCTTATCTATTATTATTATTATTATGAACTAAAAGATCTATTGTGCGCTTTAGTCGGGTTAGAGTGTTTCTCGAAGTCCGATATCTTCAATGAAAGTCAGTATAGGGCCTATGTTTCCTAATATTAAATCCCTATATTCTATGAAATACCCTTCTATATATTCCTTCCGCTTGTGCATCAGTGCCGGGCACTCCTCCAGTATATGGTATGCGGGGTCTCCCTTTTCTCTACAGTATCTGCAGTCTGAGTTGGATTGGTTCCTGACTTTGTTAGGTGATTTCCTTACAAGCGTAAACACAAATATCAAATATCTGGGTTCATAAAGTGATGTTTGCTTACTGTTGTAGAAAAGTAGTTGATTTTAGGTAATGTTTTTAACCTTGAACCGTCTACTGGCTTTACAAGTCCGTTATTATTGTCTTTTGGAGCTAAGTCTTTGTGAAAAATAATTACGTTTTGTCACTAGCTTAAGTTAGAACGATCGTCGTAGTACAAATTACTAGAACTCTTTTCTTGTCACTTAATTAGTTGCACTGAACTTAGTTTATAGCAACTATACTTGACTATACTTGATACTTGACTTGCCATCCTCTTTTTCCATTCACGCTGTATGAACTCTGCCTGTTTATACTTAAATTTCGTTTAGGGGTTCGGCTCTCTCATTCTAAGCAGAGCCTAACGGATACTAAATAAAGTGCTCCCTTCTAACATGGCTGAAATCTACACTGACGTCTTTAAATTAAAGAACAGAATTGGCAGCCGAAACTTTTTAAACAAATTGAATGTTAGCAATTTGTTGCTTCTATTTTGAATAACTTATGTATAGTTATTGTTGTGTGTTATATATATTAAAATAATGCACATGTATTCGTGACTTCTTACTGTTTCAAAAAAGCACTAAGATTAATTTTGGAGGTCAGCAAAAATTATATTATTCGCAAGCTTTATAAAATTTGCAAAATTGTTGGATCAAATCGATATATCTTATAAAGAGCCATATTTAGTTTTAAATATGATGTATCTTAAAATGATTTTTTAAACAACTATTTGACTATTTGCTCTCGTATTGGATCTGTATTAGTACTTTGGTAATAAACTCTTAATTAATTTCATGTTATCTGAATATCATAATTGTTAAATATTTGCTTTAATATCATATAACCAAAATAAATTTATGTTTTTTTAGAGATAATATATTATATAATATATTTTTTTTTTTATAAATATACAACTTGGCGAAGATACAAGTTAAAAGTAAACACATAGAGTCTATGAACTAAAATTTTATTTCACTGTTTTTATTAAAATTTATGTATCTATTTATTATCTTCTTAATTGTTTCTAAATACATATTTAAATTGTTATTTATTAAAATAGCTTTTATTAAATAATAAATTCATTTTTTTAATGCTTCTAATACTTAAATAAATACCTATTTGGAGTTTTTCTTTTACGTAGTCATAGAAATAATTTGAAAATTTTTGAACCAAAATATACTTAATTTTTTTGTAGCTGTTTTACTCGTAAATTGTTTTTATGATGTTTGGAAGGAAAATGCATAACTGACAAACTTAACATGAATTTATGATTGTTAAATTACACAATTCACTCTGTGCTTCGAGATATTTAAATTTTCCAAGGATTTTATGCTCTTAAATGTCTTACAAACACAAGCCTCAAACCATTTCCTTGGGACGACTTCGTCGTCGTAGAGTAACTCGATGCCAGACATACTTGAATTTTAAGTAAAATTAAATTCTTCCTTTTGTTTTTGCAGTTTTATACACCAAGAGTAGGAAGACGAGAGAAATGTTTTCTGTCGGATAATGACTTGTAGATTGTAGATGATTTTAGAGACAGTTGAAAACATTAACTGGTGCCACATTTTATGTGTACGACGCAGCACTACAAATGATCTAATAATGAAGCAAAGACAAGGCAAGATATTTTCATGGAAATATGCTATCCTCAAAATAATTTCTTGTGATTATAAGGATTTCATATTTAAATTATGCATAGATTTAAAGTCCGCGCCAAAATCTTGAATACACTCGCAAGTATTTCAATTTTTACAAATTCGCTCATATTTTGTTATTGACGTTATTTGCATTTGCCACAAATGTGTTTTGCTGATTAAAATAATTTAAATTTACTTAACGAAGGTGCAATGCAAATGTTGCACGGAATCCGATTAAATAAAGAAAACAGATGAAAACCGCAGATATATTATATTGCTACCTCCTCCATATGGTTAATGGTTAAGGTCACTACACCTTTCTAAAATGCATGCAGGAAAAATTTGTTTAAAAAGAAGAGAATGAGTAGATAAAAAATAAACAAACATAAAATAAATAGAAAATACTTAAAATTCTTTTCAACTTTAACTTTAAAATAATGCATCTGGAACACTGAAATCTATGTGTGCTGAATAAAGTTTATGCCTGTGCATTTGCATAACTAAGTACGTTAAAAAGCAACCATTCTCATAAGATTTGCTCACTAGTACAATTTTTAAAATATAAAAATAATTTTCTACTAAAAACTTTAAACCTTAGTTTTACAAACACATATTATTTGTCGAATAACAGAAATTTTAATCTATCTTGAATTTTACGTGATTTTTGTCTTACATTCAAGGCATATACCTGAGCTGAAATATTAATTTCCTTGGCGGATTTGCACATTCTAACAATACGAGTAGATGCATTGTAAAAACAATTTTCACATATTTATACATACTATATATATATATATATATATATATAAGTATGTAGTATACTTCCATATGAACTTAGTAGGTTTCTAAGTAGGAAAAAACGTTGTTCCATGGCAGCAAATCTGCTGCATATTTTATAAAGATTAGACGCTTTCTGGCAAATTGCATTGTGAATTCTCTCCTGCATTTCATAAGACAGCACATTTTTATGTAATGGTTTTATTTTAAACTAACTTTAAATTTTGTTGAGTTTAAAGTTGTCACGTTCTAAAAGTTTTGAAATACGTAAGGATAATAGTAAAATTGTTCATAAGTTGTTTACGAAGTACGGATGCAAATAATTGACTCAATTTTTCCGAAGCATTGAAACTCAAGAACAACTTTAGATAGAATAAGGGAATAAATAAATTTAAAACTTACAGAAACCTAACATTAGATAGAGTTTTAAATATATAGAAAAATTGTCATTTAAACATCTTAAAATTAATTTTCAGGAAGTATTGAAAACACAGATATTGATACTTAATTGATAATTGTTTTATTTAAATATGTTATTGAAATAATTTTGCTTCGGAATTAGTTTTAAAATGGAATAAATAATGATTTCATAATTCGCAACGTAGACAAGGCAAGAAATTTTCACAATCTATGCTATAGTGGTTCCATAAACGTAAAAAATGTATTCTTCCATAGTGGTTCAACAAGAAAATAAGGCAGTATCTAAAGCGTCTGCCTGTACAACAATATTTACAGATACATATGTGTTACAAACTGTAATAAAACAGAATAAAAATAATTAGGGTTCTGGGCATCCAACAGACTGGAACCAAAATATGCATTAAAGCTTTCGTAATACCGAATACAGAGAATGTGATTAGGCGTCTCATCTATAGCTGGCAGATGATATATTTTGTTGAGATGATAATGTCATCGATTGTGACTCGTCAGATAAACTAATAACAATACTACTAATAACAATTATACTACACCAAACGCATTCCACCAAGATAAAACTCTTAATACCTTTTGTAACTTAGGACAGTGATACTTCCGGAAAAACAACACCCAAACAACTATTAATCTCAATCACGGAATAAGAGTAAAAATAATAAATATACACTTATAGCATAATGGAAAAACTTTCTCAGAATAGTTAATTTTTTAAAATCTCTTCCTAAATCACGATGAAATAAGAAATAAGAATCGTGTGCCTTTAAATATCAGACACAACAATATTTTAGAGACACTAACTATCTCAATATCTGCACTATTTTTAATGATATGACAACAAAGGGCGCAGAAATAAAATGGCCATCAGTTAAAACGGATGAGCTGATTTAAAAGGGCACAACTTCTTCAGCCTATACTAAAAAGGAAAGAGAAAAAGTGAGGGAGAAAGAGAGAGAATAGGAGAGAGAAAAAACAGGAGAGAGAAATAATAAGAGATACAGAGAGAAAAGGAGAAAGAAAGAGATAGAAAAAAGAGTAAGAGAGCGAGATATAGAGAGAAAGAGAGCGAGATATAGATAGAAAGAGAGAGAGAAATAAAGGGAGAGGGAGAGAAAGAAATAGAGAAAGGGAAAGTAAGAGAAAAATAAAGAGAGAGAAAGATAAAGTGAGAGGGAGAAAGATAAAGAGAGAGGGAGAAAGATAAACTGAGAGAGAGAAAGACAAAGTGAGAAGGAGAAAAATAAAGTGAGAAGGAGAAAGATAAAGTGAGAGGGAGAAAGATAGAGAAAGATAAAGTGAAAAGGAGAAAGATAGAGAGAAAGAGGGAGGGAGATATAGAAGAGGAGAGATAAAGAGAAAGGGAAATATACAATTGAATACTATTTATTCTAAAAGTTCTGTTTTTACAACGTATTCGTCAACTCCTCCAGAGCAACTAAAACTAATTAATCTAAATGTAAAACTACTTTAAAAATAAAACAAAAAAGCAGTGCTTGTTATACTATATATTATTTAAATATATATAAATTTGTTCCATACTGAATTGTGACAAAAAAAATTAATTTTTTGTCAGACGAAAATTTAATTAATTAAAAGTAATCCACAACTGTTCAAAATTTTTCCAAGAGGTACTTTAATATATGAAAATAAAAATAATATATAAAAATGCTTGTATATAAAAAAAGTAAAATTCTTGCAATATAAAATATTTTACAAATAAAAAGAGTCAAAGAATTTACGAACTGAACAAACAGAGAAATAATAAATTTTTACTACTTCCTCAGTATAGGAATAAACAAGAAATAAAAATAATAGTAAAAAAAATATATAAACAATACTAGTACAGAAATAAATAAACCCCTGAGCCGATATAAATACTCATATGAGTATTTTGTTGTTGTTGACATACAACGTGGTCAATTGTTATAACAATGAGCGCGGTAAGAGTCTTATTATGAACTATTAAAAGAAAAGTACACACACTAAAATGTTAGTTAATATGCAAGTAGATGTGTATATGTTTGTATACATGAATCATGTTTTTAACTTTACTTGCTTGTATGTAAATATGTATGCAGCTATTTCACTTAACAATTGCGTGTTTGTCCAAGTAAAACAAACATAATAGGGATAATATGCAACATGAACATTAGTTTTTTTTTCATTCACAACATACACTCACACATACACATAAATGTATTGACATATACATTGATGTGTGTGTTAACTCAATGGGTGACAAAAACAAAAATGAATAGTCACTCCCACTCATATAACAAACTGCAATTTTCAATGATTTAACGATGTGCAGAGCAGCGACGGTCATATTAAAATAAAGCGCTGACAGGGGTTTACTTAACAGCAATCACCCACAACACCAGTGAGCAGTGAATAGTGTTTAAACGTTTACTATGCGTTGATGTTGTTGTTTTTGTTGTTGTTTTTGCTGTCATTATATATGTAGAGTGCAATTGGCTTAAACTTGACCATGAAAGCAAATTTACCTTAAACATTGCAAGTGATTTGCAAATCGCATGATACTTTTTTTTGTTATGTTATTGCTTGCGTATGAAATATAAAATATTCATTATATTTAAATATTAATCAGTTTTCATGGGAAATTTTACTGGAGAAAAGTGAATGAAATTATATATTTCAATTGGATATAAGGTCGGTAGATAATTACGGCCTTACGGTTTTCCGATGAATAGCGTAAGTGCGATTATGGATATGTGAAAATAGAAAATAAAATATATTATGCTTTATACATATAGGTTAGGCTAAGTTGGAATGGCGGCTTTTGACTAAGGCCCGTTGTGATATCACAAATTAAAGTTTTTCATACCAGAAAGTCCCTGAAAAAATCGCAGTGATCTGCATATGAATTACATTGAAAGGCATGACACCCTCATCCAAGTGAAAATAAACCAACGTGAAAAGTCTATAACCTTGGCAGAGTTCCTAATTTTGCAGAATGTCAGCTGTGTCAAGTCGTTAAGAAAAAATTATCTCTAAACTAATGACGGACACTGACACATAAAGTGGAGTACAGTTTCCTCCTCATCTACAGAATCACAACCCCGAAGAAAATAATTATAAGGTAGACTCAATCGCGCACCATATCTTTTTTCTACGCAATAGCCCGTCACCGATACATTACTGCTGAGGAGATTACACCTCAGTTGAAGCAGCTAACTAGTTTTTTGTTACTTAACTGTTCTTTGTTCAATTTGGACCAGGTCGATCTTGAGATCTGACAGAATATATACCAGGTGTATGCATAAGTTAATTTCATTTCCGTCTTGGGTATATAGAAATATACCCAAGTTGAGTCCGTCAAAAGCTAGCGATTTGTTTTATCGTTCAGTGATCATGTTAAATTTTGTGACAAAAAAAGAACATATGTGGCACGTATTTTTTTATCAATATCAAAACAAAAAGACTGTTGAAAGTTATCGTTTGTTGGTAGAAACATATGATGACCAAGGGCCATCGATTAGAACATGTGTGACATAACATGGTTTCTACAATTTAAAAGGTGTGATTTCTATGTGAAAAAGAGTGAGTGTTCTGGTAGACCACAAAAATGCGAAAACGAGCAATTGCAGGAGTTATTGGATGATGAACCAATTCAAACTCAACAGCAATTTACAAAACCATAAAATGTGTCACAAAAAACAGTCAACAGAACGTTTAAGAGTAATGGGAAAGACCAATAAACTAGGTAAATGGGACCCACATGGTTTGAATAAATGTCCAATTGAAAATTGCAAAGCCACTTGTAAAATGATACTTCAACACTATTAAATAAAATCATTTTTGTATCGAATTGTAAGGCGCAAAAAATCGTGTTTTTCACCTGGCAAAGCCGGTCCTTCAACACCATGGACGTTAACCGCTACATTTCTTGTTCAGTTTGGAGCAGGTCTATCATAAGTTCTTACGGATTATATACATATAATCACTTAAAAATGTATAACATTTTTAAGTTATGTATTTTGACACTTAGTATTATATCAGAAAATAAATTAAAAATTAAGCTGTGATGTATTAAAATTACTTAAATGTCTAAATAATATATTCGTAAGGCTTTTAAAGGTACTTTAACCTTAACTAACCAGTAAACAAGTTTAATGCTACGAGTAAAGTGCTACACACTATCACGTAATGAAATATTTTCAGCCCACCCATTTTTTTATAAGCCATACATTAGAACTGTTCAATTCTACATTTTTTGTCCTTAATGCCATCATATGTGGAACACATATACATATATAAGTTATTTACATTTACGATATTTAGTTCCCTTGTTGACATTTAAAGAGTGTTGCCAGCAAAGTCGTTGGGTTGAAAAGCTCTCCATATTTATGTGCATAATGGGTTGCTGTGATGTATGCATTTGGTATGCATTTTACATCTATGCAGAAAAATATACCTTCTACGTGACAAGAGGACTTGTGCTGAGAAAGTTAAAACAAATTTGACTTTAACGCCTCCTCCTAGCACTTACAATATAAATAAACTTAATTTATAAACTTTGATTATAAGCGTTAGGGATTATTACTATTAACCTTTTTTTTTAAAAAATAGGGCTTTGTTTCTAGAATAATAAAATAAAACTGAATTGCGAAAAGCATATATTTAGTCATGTTAAGGATATAATAAAAAATATTATCCTGAAAATAATTAGTTTTGTTTGTGTCAGAATTTTAATACATGTCATCAATAAGATAATAATTATTTATTATTTACTAATTTAACTTTTAGTTAGAAAATATTTATATTTTTAGTAATATTTCATTTCCTATTAAGAGCAACAAAAACAATAACAGAAATAATTATTAGAAAACCCACAAAGATAGAAAATAATTGTTAAAAGTAAGTTATTATTATCGGACGTGGAGAAATAGGTGTGACGGCCTTGTACACTTCAACCCACTGGAACACAAAATAATGTGCCGTTGTGATAAATGAGGAGGAGGAGTACAGTGATCAATTTTTTTTTATAAAAGCGAAATATTTTCATTTTTTTATTAAGAATATTTGTAAGTGCACAGAGAAAAATGATCGTTCACTAAATTACTAATACTTATCATAACACTATATTATAGCTTATTTTGCTGCTATCGAATATCAATCTGTTACAATGGGCTCAGCAGCGAATACGAGAAAAACAAAGTATATATCGGCTACTGGTAGAAAATAGCGTCGTTCGAATGACGAAGCAAAGACTTAATCTACCTTGGCACCACCGTAACAAACAACAACGATGTCAGCCTGAAGATCAGACGAACAATCATCATTACCAATAGGTGTTACAAAGAACTTAGCAAGCAATTGAGATGCAGATATCTCTCTCTCTCTCTCTCTCTCTCTCTCTCTCTCTCTCTCTCTCTCTCTCTCTCTCTCTTAACAGACAAAACTTACACTCTATATGTCGCTTAGTCTACGTGTACTTCTTTTTGGCAAAGAATCATAGACACTATAAGAGAAGACAATTCACTAGCACTGAAAGTTTTCAAGAGAAAAGTTATTTATAAGATCTTTGGCCCTCTACGAGTTAGCAAAAGCTATCGCACCCGAATGAACCACAAGCTGTAAGAACTTTATCAGAACATTTATAAGGTTCGCCAAATTAAAATCCAGCGGCTTCGCAGGTTTGGTCATGTTGTGAGAATGAATGACGATGCTCCAGCGAAAAGGTTATTTGAAGCGGTAGTTGGAGGAAGAAGACGTAGTGATAGATCCTGTTCCCGGTGAAGTGATGAAGTTAAGGAAGCACAACCCTCACTTTATGTATAGATTGGAGAAAACTTGCACGTAGGAAAGGCGCATGGAATATTTGAAAAATTCAATATTTGAAAGGTGCTAGTTAATAGGAGTGTATCCAATTAAGAAACCTATGCTTACCACAAGATTGATGTCATTAATTCTTAATCATTATTAGATAGGTGGTCGCTCACAATGATATATCCAGTTAAAAAACCTATGATTAATCTGAGTTTGTTTTGACTATGAAATCTGTCAGCTGTTTTTGTTATTAGTTTAACATCTTGTGATCTGTTTAAAATGTCTTAGACCTTTAACATTGGTTCATGACTACACTTAAGGTATCTTAAGGCATCTTTGTTTATTCAAACATTTGTATGTAAGTATATACACTTAAGTATATTATAATTATATTTATATTATATTTTATTCAAAATATACATAAAGTACATTTTAGTTTAAAGCCTAACAATTTTTTATCTTGGTTATAAAGATTAATATGCATGTTACTTTAAAACTACTTAATAAAAAACAAAACGGTCTTTCTTATTTTTAGATATTTCAATCATTTGAAATATTAAAGACGAAGTACCTAAGTAACTTTTATTTACTTTAACATATAAGATTGTAACATAAATTAGTGCCAAGTACATTGAATTATACTATCTTGACGGAAACTTTCCTTTTTTAATGAAGGCAATGCTATCAAGATTTCTCATTTCCTATAGAAAATCTTCTTTGACATCAAAGAAAATATTAAATACATAATAGAAATTTTAAAGATAAATTACGCATGTTCACAACATACCAAAGTAGTGGGGAGGAGCAGTGTTGGTGACAGTTTTTTAAGATTGTGAGGACCTAAATCATATTAAAATGATATAAATCGTAATTATTTAATTAAACATTTTACCATACTCTACAAGGGCTGCTTAATAAGTCAGTGACAAATTAAATGAGTAAAATTTAAATAGTTTTTGTAAATTTATTTTTTGGATATTGTCTACTTTAATCTATACTGCAACGATAATCCATGTTATATATCTATAAAAAATAGATTTCTTCGAGGATCTTTAAATATTTATAAGCTGGAATAGAGACTCTGTAAAAATTCTACTGATTTATTTATATACCTAGAAAGCAATTTTTTAGATATTGAATATAGATAAAAATGTCAAATCTGGTGAATACGGTGAATGGGTAGTACTTCATAATTGGTGGGTTGGAGTGGTAACAGAGTTTCCTCTGCTGTCCAAGTGGCGAATAGAATAGGTTATATTAAAAGCAATCCACGCAGTTGAAGAAGAACAAATTACATGAATGAGCTGTTACATTGTTCTTAATTCTTATGAGGAATGCCTTTTAAGTTTTGCGCCCAACAACAACACATTAGTTACTCTTCATGATGATCAATTCGATTTGTGCATTAGATGGAATTAGTTTTTAAAACAGTTTTGCCCCTCTGATATATTTGGTATTTCTACAACCAAGGTGTTGAATGTCTCAATAGCCTGGACAACGCAAAATATTTAGAATCAGTGCTTGGAAGTGAACACACTAGTATATTTTTTGAATAAACAGGGCACTGATATTCCTGAGAATTTTTCTTTTTAAACAACACTCTCTTACATACATAGCTTTGCAAAAATTTAAAACACTCGTATTGTTTGTGTGTAGTGTAAGGACGCGCAAATACTTTTACATCAAATAAAGAAGTACTTTAGAATTTTTAATTTAAGAATTTCACTTTGGGCATTTATGTTTTATATAAACATTTCATTTTTATTGTTTTTAAATCAGTCAATTTAAATGTAAAAATAAACGTTTTACACAAAATGTATCTGATTTAAGTGCGCCAATTCGTGGTAATTTAAAAAGTACATGCATTTTTATTTTTATTTTTAAAAGCGTTAAACGACCTTCGGTTGGGAAAGAAAATTTTTGGATAATGCTGGAAGAAAAGACTGCTTTTAACCCTTTCAAACATTTCTTTTTTTTTATGGATTATTCATATAGTGCGGCCTATATTAAATTACATTTTAAGTACAAATTTAGTTAGTAAAAATAAAAGGTCACACAATTCACTTCACTTGAAGGGCTTTCCTTCAAGCAAAATACAAACTGATTTAAACCCATAGAAGCGCTTGTGAAAATTCTTTTAATTGAAAATATTATCTTGTCAAAGTGAAAAAATTAAGACATCAAAATTGCATACATTTTAAACTCATTAATTTGAGGTTACTGCCTTCATTTTCGTAAGAAATTACCTATAAGAATGTAATAAGAATATGACAAAAGGTTGGAAGCTCTTCATTCACCGAGAGAGATTTAATAGAAGCTCAAGTCATTCTATTAGACATAGTAAGTAATATTTTATTTCAAGCTTTGGGTGAAGACCACATAATAAGATATGAAGTGTCTTAGAACGGATAAAAAAGTTTTCCTGCACCGCATTCGCTACTATAGATGAGTCATAGTCTAACACCATTAACCTAAATTAAAACAAGAGGCTAAGAAATGATGTGAACCCGACTATTTGGCTTCAATGTAAGTTCGTCTGCAGAAATCTGCCTAGAATGTGACTAGAATGTGAATATAGTAACAATTGGAGCGTCTTAGAAACGATAAGAAGGAACACGCATCGAGGTTATCACTTTGGATGAGTTTTTGATCCATCATCATTAGCCTAATCGAACAAGACCCTAAGAAATGGTGTAAGCTACACTCTTCAGCTTCAATGTCTTTAAAAAAAATTTTCGGTTTACTGAAGAAAAATTTATTTTCTATTAAGACAATGAACCTGTTCACATAGCTTTAACGAATTATAGATAAAATCGTTTATTTGAAGTATAAATTGTTACAATAAAAATCTATTGGCCAAAGTTGCGGCTCTATTCTCACATCTCACAAAATTCTTTCATTGCATATGATAAATTCTATATCATTGCATATCATTAACACAAGAAATTATTTCTGGATTACTTCTAGCACCTCAAAATATTCTTTCAGAAAGGATTTTCATCAAACAAAGAGGTAATAATTAACGCTGAGGTATATTTTGCAGACGTTCTGGAAAGCTACTACAAAAATCAGATTCATAAATTGGAGAATAGTTGATATAAGTGCGAATGTTGAATGAAATTATACTTAAAAATATAAATACTTAGTGTTTATCTGTATATACTTTTTTTACCATTCTATATCATAATTAGTATTAAAAAGGCACTCTTCTCATATGATTTTTTAGTGATTACTTATTTATTAAGAAACAATGTAATAAGAAAGCTAATTTAACTTCAGCAGTTTTCAAATGAAACTCTTTTGAATTTAATAGACCAAGGTCTTGAATAGATAATATGAAGCTCCGATATAGGGAACGATATAATGAAGATCCTATAATATAAAATAGCTATCGAATAAAATATGATGTGTATATAAAGAGTTTTGTATTAAATTTGACGTCAAACAGCAATTATATTTTTCAAATATAATTGAAAAAATGTAGTAATTAAATAGAAAATAATAATAAAATACTTAAAAGGTATTGAAGCTTCGGCATTATCAAAGTTAACCTTCTAGTTCGTATTAAAAATTTATTAGTGAAACAATTGAAAATTTGTTAAAATTCTCGGAAACTTTTATCACATGATGCATTTATTAACTTTAAGCTGCATATAAATTATATTTTATAAATTATTGAGAATCCGAAACAGTTAGTTGGTTTACAACCTTTACTGGGTATTTCCCATGACTTTCTATCTTAATTCTACCTTTAATATACACACACCAATTAAATATATGTAAAAACTATATATACTGTATATACTGTATATATACTCGTAGATATTGCAACGAATCAGTAAAATTTATTAATTGGATTTAAGAATTTTCATAGTTAATCAATGGATATTGAATATAATGGAAAAAAGCACCAAATCGTGACAAAATCATTAAAAAACCTTTTTTATAGAATTTTTTATATGATACGTTATTTTAACTAATTTTGTTATATAAATAATATATTAAGATAATAAATTATTTATTTTTTTCAGTAATCTTATTAAAAGATTTATTATAGATATATGTTTAGCAAGAGAGGATTTGGCGAAGTAAATTTAAATGACGCTCAAATGTTTAAATAATTAAATGTTAAGTAATAATCATTGCATCATTTTCCTTATCTCCTACGAAAGTATAGATAAATAGAAGCTAACCGCTTAGCGGAATACTGCGACTATTGCGGATCTTTTGTGCTAACAAATATCACTCGAGAACAGAAGACACTCGACTCTTCAAATGATGAGGATCCTCTCGTTGAGGACATTTATAGTAGGTACTTATTTTAGATTTTCGAAGGTTCTTTCCCATTATACTACTCCTAACCCATCACTTTTCTCCTGCCCTATTACTCTTCTTCTGTTCCAAAACTCTGCTTTTTTATTAAACTTTATTTAGCTCAATACTTTTCTCCTATCTCAATTTTTTTCTCCTGCTCACTACTTTTCTTCTGCATCACAACAATCATAGGGCACATGACTAGTGATCTCAGTTGATTCAAAAAGTAATACCTGATCTCCTGTGACAAACCCATTTTATTGAAATAGTAACATAACACTTGATGATCGTGAGATAACCTGTCAAGATCTTCAGCTTTATTCTATTAAAGAGGATCGTCTTTCCATGATTTTACGGAAAGATTTTTAGACTACTAATTACTCGTATCATATTACGAGTAGCAATTTCTTTTCATTGTATATTATTGACAAAACTTCAGTATAAAAACTGGTACAGTTTTTTTGATACTGAAGATGTATTACGTTCTAGATAATCTGTTTAAACTGACAAGGAAAAAATAAAGACATTGATTGAAGCAAAATAAAAAGCCTACTGGTAGAAATGTGCATCGAACTAAACGCCGAGCTGGTGGTTGGAAGTTTTAGTCTTATACTGTGATGCTTTCCACAAAAAAAAAATATGTCTTCATCTGCAAATGTACTATTATTTTGAATTTATAAATTTTTTTTTAACAGTTAAATACATAAACAAACAAATTGGAAATATTTATGTGGAAACAAATTACACTCTTTTATTTGTCAAATCTTATAAAACAGCTGTTAATCTCAGGGTAAACTTGCTACTCTGACAAAATATCTAGAGTGTTATAAATTAATCACGAGTGTTATACATTGATGTTCCCGAGTGTTATACATTAATGTTCTCAAGTGTTATACATTAATATTCTCAAGTGTTATACATATTTACCAATCGAAAATAAAAATAGCACTAAAAGTGTCTGGATTAAAAAAGTTACTCCATATTTACCAATCGAAAACGCCATAAGTCACTATCGTATTAAACTTTTTTGATTAAAAATTAAATTAAAAAAATATTAAATATTAAAAACCAAAACTAATAAGAAAAATCTAATTCTAAAAAGTTTCCATTTAAATCCTGTGAATTACTTCCGGCAGACCGCTCTGCCACCTGCTCTGTTGCGATTAGAAAAATCTTATTAGATAAATTTTTGGTAAGTTAAATATTTTATGCAATTTTTAACAATAATTAATTTCAGTAAATATGCCTAAACTAACAATATATTATAAATTTATTATATATAAATTTATCACTTTAGAAATATGGTAAATTGCTTACCGCCGTGTTCCAAAGTTGCTTCCTCTGCCATTCTACTTCTGCTTTGTTTACTTTTTCTTATTGAAATTTTGTTGTTGTGATTGTTGTTGTTATTATTTTTGCCGTGTTTGGTGATAATTCTTTTTTTTTTTTTTGATTTTTTTGCGCTTACTCAAATATGGACCGCCAGTAAATAATTTTTGGCGGCTTTAATTTATTTTAGAACAATTATTTTAGCAAAAAAAACTAAACTTTTTTTTACAAACTTTTAATATTTTGGCTTGAAAATAGCTTTGCCACAACATTCAAGGTCGTTGCACTCCACAAAAGCTAAATATTTCAAAATTATGAATTAAAATTCTATGCGTTTCACATGAAAACTTGGCTTGGTAACAATTATTGTATGTAATTTTTAAAAATACTGATTTATTATAAAATTTATCAAGCAATTTTTTAATAAATTTTCTTTTTCGGATTTGATATCACAACACAACCAATTCGCACAAAATTCTAAACGAAACTCAAGCATTAAAAATTTTTACGGCGGCATTCGCATTTTTTCTCTGTCAATTTTCTCTTTTCTTTTTAATAGAGTTACCAACTTTTGTTAAATAATTCAGGCAATAACTGATATTAATTATATGGTATATACACAACAATATATATACACATTTATTGCAACAATATTTATTAAAAATGTGTTTATTAAAATTATTAATAACTAAAAATTATTTTAAGAGTGAATAACGCCTATATAAAATAATATTCATTATCATGTCTTATGGACATTTCAAATGTCATTAGCCTGTACACAAACCAATTTTTATAGTAAAAACTTAATTTTTTTTAATTTTTAGTAGTTTTACAGTCGTGGCAATATTTTACAAACTCAAATGATGTTTTATTATAGTTACTAAAAGCGTTTTAAGAGTTTTTCAAGATTTGTAACTGAATGAATAAATATAAAATGTTACAATGTGCTGGCATAACAATGTGATAAATTTTCTCGAATTTTGTATATTATTTAAATTATATATACTTATATTTTTTAATATATTTCAATAAATAAGAGTCACCATAAAATTAACGCTGAAGATCAGAAAGAATTTAAGTGTAGAAAGAGTTTTTTTTTTTGTAGTTAAAGGTCGATTTCTCAATAATGACTTATGTTATGCTTGCTGACTAAATTCACCATTAAGTCTATTTTAAGTTTTAAGTTTCAATTGTGAAGTCGTTATTTGAAAGGAGAATAATGCATCATTACACTAAAGAAAGCTGGGATACGTAAAAGGTCGGATCATTCACAGATAACTTTGAAATCCTTGATCTTTGATAGTTTTCAAATAACAAAATCTTAATTGGAGATTATAATTCGGTAAAGTGAAGCAAATATTGAAAACTATTTTCTCTTTTACCAATATGTTAACTAATAGTTGATCAAATCCTATAAGTTATTCCCTTGATACAAAGTTAAAAATTATAGTTTATTATTAAGTCCATTATCTATTATTTTTAGATAAACCAGTAATCCCAACTTTGCGAATCCTGACAACCACTCATTTATGCTCTCGCTGCTATAAGAAAAGTGATTCAAATATATTGGTGACATTTGATTTTTCAAAAATAGCAAAATTTCAAAAAAAAAATTAATAGACTTTTGTCTTATTAACTCCCAATAATTTTCAATACTTCAGATGATTTCAACGCTTACATGCTTATTGCTATTCTATTTTCCAATAGAATTGTTAATCGGCACTTAGTGATAACTTTTCTCTATATTCTACATTAAAATTCAAAATTTGACGAATTTATTGCGAGACATTCCGTAATTGCACAGAAACGTCTCTACATAAATTTATTTGAAAACTTATTTTAAAAACAAATGTCCAAAAATAAGAAAAGTTTATATCTTACATGACATGAACGAATATTGAGCTAGTACATTTTATACACTTAAAGTCCAATTACTACGTATGATATAACTAGACTTAATTAAATCACAATTTAATTATCTCTATAAGAGATTGTGATTGTCACGTGTCAAATTGGTGTTGTATATGCAACGTAAAACTGGTTTTATACTTTTAAATATTTATATATTTTCTTTTATATATAATTAAATTCTTGTAATTTTATTATATATTCTAATGTGACACATTTTAATTCGTTAGCATACAAAAACAAATAATTATACGTAGTTATCATATATTTGTCAATGGGTTAATTGTTTACATAACAAACAACTTTATAAATTTTTTTTAAAAAATATATATGTACATATTACTTTTATCAATGATGTGACAATGATCCGTAGTCATAGTACATATTATTTATAATTCTAATGTTTATAATTTAGCAACATTTTGATACAAACGATAGAGAAATATTTATAAAATACAATAACAGTCAAACGGCAAATACATAGGACAGAACAATCTTTTGATTGTTTTTATATTGTGTAACTATTTTTTTGTTGTATATTTTGAATTATTGCTATAAACTTTAAATGGTGGTGTTTTAATCAAACAATTGACCGATTAGCTTGTTCAAATAAATATAAATAAAATTTGATCATTAAAACAATAACTTATAATAATATTAATTTATATTATAATAAATAGTAACATTTATAAATTGTCATCGTAGTACCAAAATTTAGTATGTACTAAAAAGTACTAAAAACAGCGAGTATAGTAACCCTGCACTCAGTTTCAAAATGGTCGTCATTGCCTGTTTTGTTGAATCGTAGAGTGCGCGAATTGACTTAACGCTTAAGTTAAAATTAAATAAATAATGAAAAACTAGTGTAAAAATATATGAATTTTATCAGAAAACATTATTAAAGATCTGTGCTTTCAATATATAAAAAAATCTTAACATAAAAATGTTTATATAGTACATTAAATACATTTTCAAATATTTCTTTGTATTCAAGTACGCGAAGTGTATGCAAAAAAAAAAAGAAGAGAAAATTTTTTGCTTCCTCCAACAATTTTGGTGCATCGAAGGCAAAGTGAGTGATGTAAAGAAAAGATATATATACTCAAATAAAAATATAAAAAATTGTGAATTACTTTGTTTTCAGAATAATTAATACTTTTTTTATATTAATATATTAAAATAATTTAAAATAAATGGAAATAAATTTTAATTAGTAATTTATGTAAATTAATAAATTTAGTGCCGCGTCTCTTGTTGCTGCTTTTCGATTTTAAAAACAAGTATGAAAGGCAAGGCGATACCAAAAAACAATAAAAGGAACAAACTCATTTATTATTTTATTTCTTTGTAATTGCGAAATAACACCGCGCCCAGTATTTTATTTAATAAATTATTTTGTTTAATAAAATTATTTACACAAATTGAAAATACAGAATATAATATTTTTGAAGTAAAAACTACGTCATAACGCATGTCATCGATATAACACCCACCACCCCGCGTTCTCATAGCATAAACTGGCGTGCGTGTATCGTAAATAAATTTATTAAAATATGAAAGCAATTTGTTTTTTTTTTATATTTACTTTTTCTATATTTTAGCTAATAGAAAAAGAAAATAAATTTTGAATAATTTCTCACCACAAATTGTTTTTTGTTTTTCGTCGTTTTTTTTCTTCTTGTTTTTGGGAAATTACCACAAAGGTGCTTCCATATACCGCTGCTAGCTAGCTTTACAGCCTAGCAAGTGTAAATTCAAGCGACGCGCAACAACCATAACGTTTTGTCAGATTGGTGAGTACAAAATTAAAAAAATTAAAAAAAAAAAACAATTTAAAATAAAAAAATATAAAAAGCAAAAAATTAATTGCTTTATATTTATAATTTGCTAACATTTTTTTATTGATAGTTGCTTTTAAATTAAGAAAAAAATGTATATACACATTGACTTACTTTCATTATGATTTATGAATGTTTAATAGCTATGAAGCGCAAAATATGTAATTTATACTAATAATAAATTAGAATCGGAATTTTTTTTATGAAAACTTATATATTATAATTTATAGTTCAACAACAAAAAAAAGTTTTTTTTATAGAAAATCAATTTATATAAAAATATAAAATAATTATACCTTAGACTATAATTTATTATAATAAATACAGGGTAATTTCTAACGGAGCGACATAAATACAGGAAGAGCTTCCATTAAAATGTTAAAAAAACTTTCACATAAGATATTTTCACTTTTCTAATGGCGTATTCGATTAGTCAATCTGGATTCAATTTAGATTTACTCTCGATCTGTCAAATTTTGTTGTAGATATTTATATTTTTCATACATACATATATCGAATCAAATCACAATTTATCTGTCAAATCATATAAAACAGCTGTTAATTTCAGGGTAATCTTTGGCATATATCTAGAGTGTTATAAATTAATCTCGAGTGTTTTACATTTTGTCTCAGATTTACAAAAGTAAAGTGAAAAATACACTAAGAGTGCATTTCGAAAAAGTTCCCACAGATTTATCAATCAAAAACACCATAATATTAATAGAGATATAAAGTGTCAAAGAAAAGATTTAATAAAAAAAAAAAATTAGCTAATTTATTAAACAAAATACTATAATATTAATAGAGATATAAAGTGTCAAAGAAAAGTTTAAAAATAGCCAAAAAATCTTCAACATGTGGAAAATGGATATCCAAATAGCTGAAATCAAATAAGAATTTTTAGTCAATTAAATAACAAAGTAGATTTTAAAGGCATTAACCAATATCATCGATATCTGAAAAATTAATATCTAAATAGCTGAAATCAAATAAGAATTTTTGATCCATTAAATAACATTTAAAGTAGATTTTAAAGGCATTAACCAATATCGTTGATATCTCACAAGTGGATATTCAAATAACTAAAATCTTATAAAAGTTAAAATCTTATTACATTAAATTACTTGTAATTTGGTTCTTAAAAATATGATCCCTGGACCCAACCTACACCCCACACTGATGGTGTGTACTAAACACAATCTTCTGTCATTTTAAGTTGTCAGTTACTATTTACTAATTTAGTATTTATCAATACTATTTATTTCACTTTTTTAAGATTAATGAAGATCTACAGTGTTAAAAAAGCTATCCGAAAAAAGTTTTAGCTAAAAAATCCAAACCTAAATAGCTAAACTCACATAAAAATTTTTATTGCATTAATTAACTTTTAAAAAAATATTTTATATTTAAAATTTTATTAAAAATATGATTCTTGGAGCCAATCCTAAGCTTTCTCATAGTAAAAACTAAACACAAATTCTGTCATTGTAGGGTGGTCTCACTTATATGTTTTCTGGAACAACTTACGAGTTCAAGTGACCAAAGGATTCAGTATTATCAAATTTGATAGCCATCTTTCAAAATCAGCATATCACTTTTCTTCATTTATCTACAAATGAACAAAGTCGAGAAAGGCAATTTAAACAATCAAAATACAATGCTTTATTTACACACGAAACTTAAGTTTCTTCATTGTTTTAAAAATTAATTAAGTAATGTCAGCGAAATGACTATAACTTGTCAACTAAAAGTCAAATTATCATAAAATTTTGACACATATCAATTGAAGGTTGCATTTAAAAAAATAGTATGGATTTGTCAATAGTGGCATTTTATAAGCCAATTTAATTTTTACATTATGATAAAATAGGGTTTAATATTAAAACAAAATATAAAAAACACGTGCAATTGTAGTTGTGAATTTATTAAGGTAAATATTTTACTACCAGGGTTAAGACAGGGTTGCTTAGAAAAGCTTTCTAAGAAAATAAAAACCGATTATTCACAAATGTACGTAAGTTTGAACATAGCCACACGGTAAGAAGTAAAAAAAAGCAGATTTGTCAAAATTTAAAACAATAAAATGATTAAATTGTAAAATTTAATAGATATTTTTATTATTATATTAAGTAAAGTTTAAAATTCTATATTCTATATTAAAATTCTATTTAATTTTTGATCAATTGCGTTTTTGAGTTTTCCAAATATGGATTAATATTTTCGCTCTATTATATACTATTCTATTGGAATATAAATTTTAAAATAAATAGAATAGAAAAATGAAATCAAAATGAAATAGAATAGATTTATTAATTAGAATGTATGTAAACTGACTTTTAGGTCGAAAATATATCGATTTCTCCGAATATAGCGTATTCGGTGGATACGCAAATATAAACGAAACTATTACTTTATCGATTATACACGGCAAAATAAGCAGCATTGCTATCAGCTGTTTTAACACGATTTGTGTGGTATAGATATCAGCGATAAACGGAAAATTATGTTTAATTTATCAAGATAAGTCAGCGTAATGAAGACATGTTATAACCAACCGAACAAAATGCTTGTAGTAGTCCAGTTCACGGCATAAATGATTTTAAATCTAATCTTTTAAATCAATTCTAAATTTAAATTTATTTTCTATTTATATTTTATTTTATATTAAATTAATTTTATTTTAGATTAAACATTACATATACAATATATATTGGAGATAGTTTGTGACTGGTATCTTTTAGTCCCAGTCACATTAAAAAGTTCATTAAAGTCTATGTCGCTTTCAAGTTAAATTTTAGAATAATTAGGAATAAATTACATTATGGCTGAAATATAGTTAACAAAAAGAAACGCTTAATTCTTTATTTTAGAATTAAGCGTAAAAAAATATAAATACTTTTTACACAGTTTAAAAAAATGTGTAAATTTGCAATAATACAATAAAAAAAAATCTTATCTAAATCTTATAGTATATCTTTGATAAGTGACCCTGTTAAGCATATAGTAAATCAAGACTGAAATATGTATTTATAAAATAGTTCACAATATTAATAAAATAGATCTCTATACATATATAAAAAGTTATAAATTAAAGTATTAAACTCATTAAATAAATCTTGTTATAAATAACGATTAAAAGTAGCAATTAGGGATTAGAATATAGTGCGATTAAATAGATTAATGTGTTGATAGACCTAGTCATAATCGTACGTTATATTTTTTACATAACTAGTTGAATGACACAACAAAAGTTGATCAACAATAAGTGCCCGTTTCATAGAGTTTCTACTGTATTATATACGTTATCCCTAAATCTTAGACTTTTGACTTCCATTTAAGCTTTATGGTAACGTCTGTGTGTTAGAACCAGTTCGATTGAATAGATTAATCTAAAACACTTCATTTAAAAAATAACTTCAAAGTAATTTCAATAGCTTTTATTGCCCCTTCATATTGAAGAACCGTCTGTGTTAGATTTAAGTGCTATCATAAAATCAGTTCAGATAACTTAAAGCTAATAATAATAATAATAATAGAAACTAACTCAACAGCTATTTTAATCTAGTACAACTGCAGTATATTGTTATTGAATTGTTATACATACATATGTATTTCTATAGGAAATTTATGTATGTACATTTTTTTATATTATTATTTCACAGCTTTTAATGGAAAGTCAGTCGTTAACTGATGTTATTGTAAAACTAATTGAGCTATTGATTTGCATGAATGCTTTTTTAGCTACAGAACTACAGAACTCGAGAACAAACCAAGCAAATAATTTTTTGAATTTTAATTTTCTACAAAAATAATAAAATTTTAATTTGTAATTTTAAAATGTGTTTTTTTAAATGATTTTAATCATTAAACTTTATGGATTTATTATTATTATTAGTTTAAAAAGCATCTAAAAATGGTTAATTTTCAGTAATTATTTTATAATTTACTTACACGAAATAATAGGCGAATAGGTTGATACAAGGTCTTAAGCTCCGAAATAAAAAATTGTGCATATCTTTTGTACAACTAATGTAGAATTAATTTCATTTTAATGAGTATAAATATATATTATATATATTAATTTTAACAAATAGTTTTGATAATTTAGAATAATTTCAACAAAATATTTTATATACCTATCAAAAATCTATCGTTACATAATAATTACATCATTTTTTTATTGTAATATGCAAACCTCTCAAAGGAGGAGGCCTGAATTATAAGTAATGTAAATGATGGAAATATCCTTAGTATTATCCGCCACTTAACGCAAGTTGAATGATCTTGAATAAAATGAACGTAACCTTTAAACAGTGCTATAGCTAATAAAACTATAACACTTTAATACTCCATTTTGAGAAGAAATAAACCTATAAAAAAAGTCGACACTTTTGTTGGCAAATAGGTGTAAAATAAAACAATAATTAAAAACATTTCTTTACTTAAAAGTTCACAAAAAAATCTTTAAACAATGCAGATATTATTAAATCAACTCTACAATAAGTCCAGTCGTGACAAATTCGTGGGTAATTCGGATCACTAAAACGAGAAATTATATCGGGAAGTTATTTGCAAAACAAAAGACGTGTTATGTATTTTGTAATTTCTAACATCGTTGTGTTGAAAGCACATAACTTCCACATCTATATCTTCCATCTTAAGCTAATCATGTGGCTAAAGAAATCAAAAATCAGAAATGTGCACCCTTATTACAAAATCATCGTTCTCCTTCTCTGCGATTCAAAACCCTGTTTATTTTCTATTCTAAGTCAAAATAAGCCTTTAATACAGCACTTCCCATTTTATATTGCATATATTATATTTTTATATGGTGCATATATTATATTTTATATAGTAATATAATATAAAGTACATATATTATATTTTATATATCAACATATAGAACATATATGATATTTTATATATTAATATATTCGAATAGTAATTGTAAGATAAATATAGTACTGTATAATATTTGATTGCAAGAATCAGTACCTTTGTCTGATTTTAGTCGATTTTAGTGGGTGTGAATTCGTGAATGAAGGAATACCTATTATAAGGGTTGTTTAGTTCTATTCCATTATGTGATAAATTGTCTTTCTACGTCAAATCTTTAGTTTTGTTTATTGTAATTCTACTTAAAGTGTCAGTTCATTTATTATTTCAGATCTCTGACCTTTATACTATCGTTTTCGCGGTCTATTTGTGGTTTTCTTTGTCGCCGAAATTATCGGTAGACATCCACATTTGTTCTAATAATTTTTCCGAGTCTGGTTCTTTTCACAATGTTTTACAGTTTGCACATCTGTCGTCTTGTCTTACAATTCGAAACTCTATTAAGAAGCGTAATACTAGTTATACAACGGAAAGTCTGTAGTTTTAGTTTCGTGAAACTACAGACACGAACTGCTGTGTTCTTAAAACACATTACCGCATTAGTCAGTAATACATTGAACGTAGTTTTCTTTTAGTCTTTCAACAGAGATAAACAGAGTAGATATATAGCGATAATCTGTATTCAGATTTATTAAATAATATAATAAAATCTGAAATTTTTTCGTCTTCAACTTTCATACATGTTTCGTAGGTTAATTTAGGTATGATGTTCATTTTTTCAGCGAATTAATTTTATGCCTGTCGTCGAATGGAAACGCCTTTCTCCTTGAAGTGATAACTTTAGTTTCGTGGTCAGAAAAAAGCCTCATGTGATCATATCAGGTATATATGTTACTTGGTTGATCATATTCTTTGAATCTTCTTTGGCTTCGTGAACACTCAGGCATGTAATTGTAAAAATTGCTGGTGTGAACACAAGGGTTAAATTTTTTCTTTCAAATTAATAATCTATTTATTCCTGATTTATGCGGAGATTGTACTATTATACTTTCTAAAAGTAAAAATAGTTACTCTGAACTATATAGAATAGTGCTTCTCCATCTCTGCTGTGCGGATCATTGCCGGCTTGTGGCATTAGCTCCATATCAATATTTACACATCTATATTCATATCTCTGTATCTATATCTTTGTTACCGGTTCGTAAATTGGTTACATTTTGTAGAATATTTTTAAATAATGAAATCGCAATAGTTTTGGTTGGTTAATAATATTCGAAATAAAGGTTTTAATTGCTATTAATTACTTGGTTGGGTTAGATGTTATATATTACATTGTGTATATATATTTTAATAGTATTGTATTTATATTTTCTCTCTTTCTCAATTTAAATTTTAAAGCTAATTCTTTTACATTAAAAGTTAAAAGTTTTATAGGAAATAATTATTTTTTATAATATATAAAAACTTTATCTTTATATTTTACGTTTGTGAAGTCGTTGGTACCAGTCTTTGGATATTACATTTAATATTTTTTGAGATGACAAACACTGATCTAAAATAATAAATCAGAACAGTTTAGATCGGATTTAGTTCGACAATATCCCTTATTGTTACTTGGAGAAAAGATATAAGAAAACAAATATAATTACAAAAAGGTAAATATAAACGGAATATATCTAATTGCTTTGAGTGTTGTCAGCTTTATTTTACATTAATTACGATAAATTATTTACTCTATCTTGTTATGTATTGATTAACTGGAGCGGAAATCTTTTAAAGAAATTTAAATTCATCTATGAGTTTGAAAGAAGAAAACAAATTTTGTTAAGTGTAGTTTATCTTCAGTTTGTATGTTATGGGCCAAATTTTAATTGCGAAATGTTGAAACAAAGTTCAAACAAACTTTTGTTTATTTTAATGGTTCAGTGGTTACACATTCTACATATTATGTAGAATGCTTATGTGCAAAAATAATTTAAAAAATTCTTTCCTGGAATTACCATCAAACCAAACCATATAGCATTAGAGAGTTGTGTTTTTATCATGTCATAAAATCGCTTCCTTGTAAAACATAATTATAAACGTGTACTATAGATATAAGTGAGTGTAGCGTAGCTTTACTTCGTGACTAATATTTGTACAACATACACTAAGCAACACTCGAAAAATTTGGCACAGGTAGCTATGATTCAAATGCTCAGTTATAACATTGACTACCTGAAACCAATAGCAAAATTCCAAATTTAATATTAGAATTTTGCATTGTTCGTTTTGTCAAACGTGTCTAATTGCAGTTTAGAGATTGAAAACCGAAAAATGTTTGCCATTTAGCAAGAGTATCCTATTATAAAGCAAATATTGCAGAATCGAAAATACATAAATGTACAATATCTATTAAAGTAGATGCTCGCTCTTCCATGTGCAACTTTTTGTTGGATTACTTTTTGTTTAAATATTTGCAATTACCGAGAAATTGAAATTGACTATTCCTATTGGCTTTATCTGTAAATAAAAATTAAATTTGCCGAACTTGAAGATAAGCAAAAATATATTTCCAAGAAACTATTTTATTGCTGACATAAAATTGTCACAAAAAGCACAAATATTGACCGCTGTACACACAGACAGACGATTGAGGTTTTATGTCAAGCCCCATAATTCATTTCATGAATTTTAAACAAATTAAAAGTTTTCAAATACAATTTTCTTGCTTTCGGCTTAGTTAAGATAATAATTTGAATTAAACATTGTTAATTTTTTTTATAAATCTTTTTCTAAAGTACTTTTTTATGTATTTATGAAATATAAAATTAATATTTAAATAATGTACATCGCATAACAAAAAAGTATCTCTTCCATTATTTTCTTTTTAATTTTCTTTTCTTCTTCAAGATACAAAGCATTTTAGAAATGTTCATGCTCTTCATGATGATGCCATCCATCGTTCATTTTACATGCATAAGAAGATGTTCGTTACATGTATGTAAAAATATATGTAAATATATATTCCAAAGTGTATGTGAAAAAATGTTCATACAATCGATTTTTGTGCCATATGGGTCAATTAGTATCAAGTATTTTTTCATGCAGTCCCTCACTACTCGTGCAGGCAGTATTCACTCTATAAAATTTGATGTATTAAAACTTTTGTGTACTTTGTAGTTCAATTGAAAATTAATGTTATATCAATAAAATTATTATCGTTGGCGTTTTTATAAACTATTAATTATCTTTCAGATTATAATCTTTTATTAAAGCACTTATGAAAGCTTTTAGTCAGATTGGTTCGTGTTCTGTATTGAGTGTTGAGTATTGTAAAATATTTTTATATCGAATTTGTGTCGTTATCAGCTACAATTCGTTTAAAATTAATTAATTTTAAAATTAACTTATAAATAGAAATATATATACATAACTCAATATAATATATATTGTAGTTTTGATGTCCATACATCAAATTAATATTTGATTAATTAGTTCTAAAAATACATATAGTAGACGCTTATAAATTAGTAATAAATACAATTTATTTGTTTAAAGTTTATTTATTTTTATTATTTACTTATTAAATACTTATTTATTATTCACTTGGTTGGTTGGCTGGTTATTTGGTTGTAGTGGCAGGTCAGCTAATAGCTTTCCGCTGACCTCAATTAGGATTTTTTGCCGTTTGGCTACCAAATTACACACTAAAATAAGAAAATACAAATTCATCCTATTGGATTTAAGTAATTTAATAGGTCTTTCGTCTTAACCCATGAATAGTCTAACAAGCTGTCAGAAAAGTGTTTTCCTAAAAATAATAGATTCATTTTCTTATAAGTTTCTATAAATTTTAAAATGAGTGTTTAAGGGATTGCGCAATTTCTCTGGGTGTATACCTATACACCAGTGACCAGTAAGCGTTACAGTGATTCATTTTTATGAGTTCCTAAGTTCTAGTCTTGTTATAGAGCGAGCCATGTTAATCGAGAAGTTATATTATTTATTTTTTATTTACTTTTATTTTAAGTCTATTATCGTAAGCTTTTAAAATAAGAGGTTATAGTTGTTGCTTTTATTTTGTTTCTTTACAAATATTTTCTTTTCTTTACAAAGTTGACAACATATCAAAGTTTTTTTTTTTTACTTCATCAGAGCTGGAAGATTGAACAGGTTTTCTCTCAAGAAAGATTGTAAAATTAACACAAAAAAGTTATTTTTATTTATATATTTTATACAATAAATCTTTTTAAATTAATTTAACCCGAAGATGACTACAGACTAAAGTCAAAATTTTGATTCAAAATTTATTATTTATTTATTATTTTTTTTAAATAATGTAATCTATGATATTTGTTGTTCTATTTTAATTTTTAAAATAATGTGCTTAGGTAGGGCCGAAAGGTTGCCCATGAGCTTAAAAGGAAATAACTCACACTCTTAGCACCATTATATTAAGTTATTAAAGTTTTTAACAGTCGTAGAAGAACAAAAAACAAATTATGTGATTCCCCGTTTTTATTTATATTTTGTTTATCATCAACATACGAGCAAAGAAAACTGAAATTAGAATTCCAAACTCGTATTTCAGATCATTTAATACTTAAGAAAATTAGATTCTAATTTCTGCACGTTCTAATTTGGTATAGTTCTAATTTCTAAGCAACTCTAATTTACTTTATTTGTATTAATTTTATTTTTATTAATTTTATTTTAGTCATCTAATAAACAAATGAGATAGATTGACAACTGATATAATAGATTTATATTATTACTATAGCTGAGAAAATCAATGGAAACTATTAATTACGGTTTTGCAAAAATAAACTAATTACTGTTCAATGTTTTTTGATAGAGCCAAACTTAAGAAAAATATCCTAAATTTATAGAATTTAAGTAAAATTTAATTAATTTAATTAGTACTACCTTTGCGTCAATAATAAGAGGACTGGATATTGTCCCTGCAAAGCTAATTGGCATAATATGCGTGATACAAGCTTTAAGCTGTGTTTCACAGAACGAAACTCTCCTTTTCAGTGAAAAGCTTCATGGAAGATCAAATTTTAATTATTATTTGACCGTGTTAATTCGTTGAAGAAGAATGGTCTAATGCCTTGTTATACAGAAGGTTGAAATGTATTTAATATATCATATATGTTACAAGTAACATGATACAGAAATTAGTGTGTCCAAAGTAACTTATATTAAATCGTATTTTAAACCATGAGATTCATTATCAACAGTAAAATTTAACATAGTCTTACAGTAAAAAATATATATCATATCAATTATGTTGTTCAGAATTCTTCAATTATGACTGTATGTTTACGATTCAGTAAAGCTGAAAATTAGCCCAATAGAATTAAAAAAATACTCAACATGATTTTCTAAAGTAGTAAACTTATTTATTGAAAATGTTCTCATTACAACTAATAGAGTTTTTATTGATGTACTTACTCTTCACTGCATTTAGTATATTGTCCATCAATAAATAGCTTACAAAATTTTAATTTTCAATAATTCTCTCACAATAGATGGTTTACTATTCCGGACTATATACCTAAATGAAAAAATGATGGCGTTCTAGTATATGGCTATAAAAGAAATATGGATATTAATAGTGATTGATTTAAACCGACTTATATTAAAAACAAAAATAATATTCAATATATTCAACTGAGTGAAGTTTACAGATAGTATCTTTTATTATTTTAGTACAATAAATAAAGCCATTGATGCAAGCTAAGACAATCAGATTCATAAGAGCTCAACTAATAATAATGTAACTACAATCAGTTGGGCCAAGATTTATAAGTTTTTTTGGAAGTATAATCATTTTTATTAAATTGAAGAAGAATTAAAAATGCGATTGTGTTGTTACTGTAATTCATATTGTTTCATTGTCTTTACGATCAATGGAATTTAAGTGGATGTGGTAAGTGATAATTAATAGACTGACTTTTGATGCTCGAAAATTTGAAACAACTCCTATGAGGACGCGAACTATTCATTGCTTCCCAACTTAGACTTGGCGTCCTGATATCCGATACGATCATGAGTTTAATATAAATTTATTTACTTTTTATATAAATTTATTTACTTACAAATAATATTTATTAATTAATTGATGTTTTTAATTGTAATTCATAGGAATTGTAAATTATTTTTCCTTCATAATTTATTCTGTGAGTTTTTATATAAGTGTTAAGCTTTCACTAAATGTATTTAAATATTTTTTGTTAATATTTTTGTTCGAAATCGTCTAATGTCCCCGAAAGCACTAAAAAATACTCTGAGGTATAAATTTTTGAAATGTATTTGTTAATTAATCATCTTATTTAACACTTTTTAGCGCTTAAACTGTTTATAATCATCAGCTTAAATGTTCTTAAGCCAGTTTTGCTTTTTTTTATCTTTGACTTACTCGTGTAGTGTTAAATATTTTAAATTATTGAAGCACAAAAATATCGAGAATTGTTTTCTTACGTGCCTTTATAGTATGTATTGCATTACATACTTATATATTAAAAAAATATAAAATAAAAATAAATTTTTTTTTAAAAAATGAATTAATGCCTTAAGTATAATTAAGTGTGATTATATAATTTAGTGTATATCGTTTTTGTAATGAACACTGATAAATAACGAATGAATTTAAAAAATTTATTATTTTTGTTTTTGTATTTGTATTTGTATTTGTTTACAGTTTTGGCTGGTTTGGTATGTAAGTAAGAAAGTAGGTGTGTTTATGTATTTGTGATAGCCTGTGTGGTGTTTTCATTGTAAGTATAGCATAGTAGTAATTTTCCAAAATGTAACCATAAACATTTAATTTGTTAAATTATCTTGACCTCCTTAAATTAAAGCATTTAATTGAATTTAAATACCTTTTAATATCGAAGTGGTATTAAAGTATTTTTTATTATTTCAAGTGTGATTGATATGAGCGATAAGTTCTATACAAAAATATTTATAAATTTTATTTGTAAATAAAATACAAGTGGACACAGATTGTATACTGATACAATATGTATATACATATATGTAAAAATTAAATTCAACTTGATTAGTGTCATTAAATATGTTTTCTAAACCGAACATTAACGTTAATTATAACAATTTACATAAATTAAATTTCAACAAAATTAATATTTAAATGAATAATTAACGATAACATTTAATTTAATTTATGTGAAATAATAATAACAACAAATCTAATAAATGACAAAACACACCGATAAACTCACTCACCACATATGCTTTTACAAAATACCAAAACAGCAAAAATTTAATAAATTCATTACAGTTCATTTTAATACAATAAAAATTAGTCAGTCATTTATATATACACAGGCAAGAAGCAGTCAGCCAGGCAGGCAGGCAGGCCGGCAATCAAGTAGGCAAGGCAAGCAGGCAGGCAAACATGCAAGCAGACAGACACACAATTTTATAGCAGCAATAATAACCAAAAAGCACAAAATATTTTAATAAATTTATTATCACGACATAAGTACCCGTCAGCAGTCGTCAGTCTTTATTGTTGCTGTTGCTGTTGTTGTTCTTATTGTTGTTCTAGCTGCTATTACTCTATTGCTTACTTGCTACTGTTGTTTATTACTGTCAGCTTACTTAGCCTGGCTGATTATTTGGGTTTGTGTGCTTGTGCCAACAGCAACCACACAAAATAATTTTCAAAACAGTAAAACACGAATAAGTCACAAATCCTTAAAATACTTGATAAAATTACATAAAACTAATCATACGAAAAATGATGATGAGGTGGTATCCATCTATCTAAATATCTATCTATCCATCTATCTATCTATTTATCTATATACCGACACAACAATCTGTTCAACAACTTCATGAGCAAATCCAACAAATCGTTTGAATGAATGTTGTACGTACGTGCATGTTTGTGTGTGTATAAGTGTAGGATGGATGGATGGATGCCAGTGGCATTTATACGTTTCGTAAGTGGCTTACAACCGAAGCAAGTAAGCCAAGCAAACCGAATATAAGCACTGTGGGGGGATACTCTGCTGTCGTTTATTGTCGGGGTATCATCATCATCGTCGTTGCCGTCGTCGTCATTGTTGTTGTGTTTTTTTTGGCCTTTTCCTTTGCGGCAGTACCCTCTGCTTCTTCTTTGACTGATGAAATGGAAACGATATGCTATGGTTTCAGAAACAAGATTTATTTCCACAGAGAAAAAAAAAACATGAAATCAAATAAAAAGAGAAAAAGAGGATTTTGTTTTTGCTTCTGCTTGTGCTATTGCTATTGGTACTGCTGCTGCTGCCCATATTGATATTGATGTGATGCTAACTGTTGTGACTCAACAACTGATTGACTTTATACTGTATTTAGTTGTTGGTACTTATTGTTGTAATTTGAAGTTTATTTTGTACGGTATTTTACTTTGCTGATGGAGCAAAAGAGCAAGAGTGTAGCATTAAAAAAAAAAGTTGTGCAATTTTGTTTGTTTTTATAGAAATTTCCTTTTTTCGGGGTATTCGGTTTTATTTACTTTTTTGTACTAGTGCTCATATCCAATTTTCTGCATTTTACAGTTTACAAAATTAAGTTCGTTCTACTTCATTTGTAGATAATTGTTTTTGTTTTTTTTATAGTGATAGTAAACTAATGACAAATAAAAATTCGATAAAATTAAATTTAAAAAAAAATAACTTCAAGTTTCGTTATTAATTCAAAATTTTTAATTTTAATTTAAAATTTGTGGGTTTTATTGTAATATTGTGGGATAGATGAATTACAGATAAAATTTAGACAAAAAAAAATAAAAGTAAATTAAAATTATTTTTTTTAATTTAAAGTTTTTGTTTTTTGATTGTGATATTATGAGGTGCACTTATGACAAAAACAAAGTAAATTAAAAGTAAATTCCTATTTTCTTTAAATTTTAAATTTAAATTTTTTTTTTTAACTATGGTATATGGTAAAGTACAACAGCTGCTAGCCCGCTTGCCCTTTATCGTTTCATCATGTCACGCTATGCATGCATTGCCTTGGTGTGCCTATGCTTGTCTGTCATCCTGCTGCTGCTGCCTGCACGATCTGCCTACGTGTATGCATTCAGCAGCGTATATGGAAATGTACATTAAAACTGAACGAACAAACGAACGAACCAACAACGAACATAAAAATGTTTATTTTTGCTTTTCATTATTTTCATATCTACAGAAATTTACTGTTTATTATTATTACATTTTCCACATCTCTCATCATAATTTATTTATCTTTGCTAATGCTTTACAAATTACTTGTTAATTTGTATAATAACAATAATCGAATGCTTCGTTGAAAGCATTATTACCGTTAAATATAAATTTCATGTACACAAAAACCGCGCAAAGCACTGTGTGAGTTAAAAGCCGAGTAAAGCCGAACACCCGAATATTATACCATACCACGCTGTTGTCGTTGTTGTTGTTGTTGGTGTTGATGTCGTAGTCGTCAGCTACCCAACAGGCAAGCTCTACATCGGATTTTTCTATATACAGTCAAACACAATTCACACAATACTTCCCGTGCACTTCCTATCTATCAAATTGTTTAGCACAGCTTGCGGTCGGTCGTATGTCGGGTTAATGATGGCTTTAGTAGTGCTGCTGCTACTGTTGTTCATATTTTGGGGGGCGGATTGTAGGTGAGTTTATGCCAACATATTTTGTTGTTATACGTGTCCGTCGTTGTTCGTTATTCGCTGTGTACAAAAATAATGGTTTTGAGTTGTGAGATGTCGGCAGAAACCGTGATACTGCTAATACTACCATCAACATCATCGAGAACAACAACAACAAAAACAGCAACAACAATAACGAGAACAATATTAGCAAAAGCAGTGGTAATAATAATTTTTGGTGGTGGGAAATTTTACAGTATGCCTGCCCAAGTTGGTTGGTAGTCACTGCCGCCACGTCGTTTGTCGTTTCACGTTTCGTCGTCGTTGTTTTCGTTGTTGTCGTTGTATAAAACGAAAGCAAAAAGTATGTGGTAATCATTTTTCTCTCTACACTCGCCCACTTAAATTTATGCAGTGCGAAGTGTGTGCAAATCAGTTTATAAAATCATTGTTCGCAAGCAAGTACAAATTTTTTAACACATGAACACACAACGAGTAGATGACATTTTCAAATAAGTGTTGGTTTGGTATATAGTTGTATATGTGTGTTTGCGTGTGTATATATATAATTAATTACATTTAATTGGCGTTAATTTATACATTTTCTTGGACCTTTTTTTCCTTTTGCTCTTCTCATTTTAATATTGTAAATTGACTTAAAACTCTGTCAGAGTTGCAACTACATTCCCGCAAAGTTAATACATTTTTTGTACTCTTTCATTTCATTTTATTGATTTATTGAAATTGATTTATTGCAAAATCATCGCACACAATTCAGAAACAATCCACTTAAGTGGAAAATCTGTTTACATCTGCTTAAAAGGGTGCAAGGGATAGAAAAATGAGAGAGCACACACATACACACAATACACGCACACAAAGAATGACATACATAAAATCGTATCGTATCCTATCGTATCGTATCGTTGACAGAATAAAGTGTACAAATTGCAAAGCGCAAGAGTGAGACAGCAAAAAGGAAACGCGCTTTACAATGCCTTTGGGGGATTTAAGGATTTTTCTACTTAATATTGTTTTGTTATTGTAGTTGTGCTCTGTTTGCTGCTGTATTCTTACCCTACTCATATTGCATTATACGTGGCTACGACGACGTATATGAATTTATTTTATACTTACTTTCTTATCGATATGATTTCATGTCAATTGTTCTGTTCGCTAAATGATATACAAAAATCTCTATTGAGATGTATGTAAATGTATGTGTATACATATATCCTTAAGTGTTTATTTTATTGTATGTGCTTGTGAAAGTAGCGTAAAGCACTTCCCAAATTACAGGATTATTAGTTAAGCCATTTTACTTTATTACACAAAATAAGTATGTAATTAAAATTAATTGTGTTTAACACATTTATTACGTATTTTCACTCTTTTTTTATTTTTGATTTTCACTCTTTGATTTTATTATACAAACGGAATTTTCTTTTTATTTTTGTTTAGGTTACATTTCTACAATAAAGGGCCATAAACAGCTTAACACTGGACCGGAAGTGTGTTTTTAAAGGGTAATGGCGGCCTCCACTCAAGGAGAAATTCGAGTGGGTCCCGGCCACCAGGTAAACGATGTCTATGTACGTACATAATTCACAAAATCTCACGGTAACAAAATCTATTTTTTTAAAATTCAAAATTTTTTATAAAAGTAACCCAACCCCCCTATTTTCTAATATTTCTTTGATAATAATTTATTGCTGTCTAACAATTAATATTTGTTAATGGCTTTGTTTTATTTATGTTTATGTTTATAATTACGTTTTATTAAGAATTTAAAATGACTTAACTCTTTTTTAATTATAAAATAATGACACCATCTGTCTACTCAATTTATATACTTCAGATAATTTATCCTATTGTTGTTGTTGTAGCCCACAGAGATCAGTCTGTGCAGTTCCTTTTCAAAGTGCTGAACGTTCAGTTAAAAGTTTAACTCGACAGGTGGCTACGGAACCGACTTTAAAATAATTTCGACGTAACAACACAAAAATTAAAAACAAAAAAAAAAAATTAAACTTGGTCTTTAAACTCAATGAGGAGCCCTTGGGGTGTACCCTAACTGCAGCTCTACCACACATGATGTCACCCATCTGTTTCCTACCCCAACGCAAGCATAAATTTGTTTCCAATTAATCTTTGGATCCGCCCTATAGAAGTGGCTAGGTTTCTCTACCTTGTTTCTGGTTGACTTCAATATGAATCTCACCCCAGTTCATTCTTACTCATAAATCAATCCCCACCTCTCTTACACTAACAATATCTATTCACATCTTAATCCATGTATTACTCTTTATGTTATCTGTTTTACAGATCCTTACAGATTACAAGAACAACAAGTGATTTCGCGATGTAGACTCGGTCGTTCATGGGAATTTTTTCCTATTATAGTTGTGTGTATTGTATGGATAGTAATGATTATTTGTTTTTTATAAACGATTTAATTCCAAGTATCTTATTTTCTTAAATTAATAACTATATAGTGCTACTATAAAACAGGATAAGTATATTCTATATACTTTATGTGTATATATTACACATTAGATAATGTAGATTATGAAGTACGGATGATTGATTAGTTGCAGTGTCAGGTCAGCAGATAACTTTCTGTTGATCTCAATTAGTAGTTTTTCGGCGTTTAGCTATCACATTCCTCGCAAGAAACTCTAAGATATAAAAACCTACGACAAAACCTAAATTCAATGCTTCCTACCAGTACCCTTAAATAGTGATTATCCCTCGCAAAAAAACATAAAAAGATAAAATAATTATCATCCCATTGAGTTTAGTACATTTAATATATATTTCGTCTTTATCGATGAACAGTCTGAAAACCTGGCAAAAAAATTAATACTCTAAAAATCTAAGAAAATGTTTGTTTTATGTGTTAAAGTTTCAAAGAGAATTGCAGTAAGCCTTGCAGTATTTATGCAGTCGAACTCGTGTAATTTAAAACGTATTGAAAATGTCACAAAAAACAAAACTAAATAAAATACCCATAAATAAGCAGAAAGAAATTCAAAGTGCTGTTTTACAGCATTAAAAAAGTTTAAAAAACTGTTTTCAATTAATTTTTGTAAGAAAAGTCTAAACATTTGCAATATTAAAATATAATTATAAATATGACATGTTATGTAATAAGTGCTACTCTACAGCATTAAAAAAGTTTAAAAAACTGTTTTCAATTAATTTTTGTAAGAAATGTCTAAACATTTTCAATATTAAAATATAATTATAAATATGAAATGTTATATAATAAAGAACAAAAAATACCTATTGCTTACTGGTTAGGCAATTTTGTATTCAAAAAAACTTTTTTTTCTTCATAACTACGCAAATGGTAAGAACGAATTGATTATAAACTAATTAGTAATACTTTACTGAACAACAAGTAAAATATGGAATAAAATAGCATATATTTATTATTTCAAATCAGGATTAAATGCAATAAGCATATTACTTATGGGTTTAAATTTATGTTCAGCTTTACTTTTAATTACGATAAGTGATATTTACAAAACTTCTCGTGCCTTCCTCCAATGTTATTTGTTGTGTCACAAAGCAATTGTTGCTTTGATTGTAGCATAATGTATTTATTGTTATTATGAATAATAAAAGAGTTAAGTTAATTTTGAATGTTCAATAATAATTGAAAAATTATACAGTAATATTCTTGTAAATACCATAATTGGCTGAAAAATTGACATTTAGAATCAATAAAATCAAATTTCTTTACTTTATAGCAATTTTAAAATTGTATGTAAACAATCGAATTGCATTTTGTGAAGAAAGTTTTATCACTAATTTGATAAATATTTTTCCCACACATCAACATCATCATTTCATATATAGCTGTAAATATTTTGTATGTAAATATGAAAAGTAAAGTTCTAAGTACGTAAATGGTGTTTTATTTGTTGTAATTTATCAACTTCTGTTTAAAATATTAACACGTACTAATTTGATTGCTTTTTCCTTGACAACAAAGGCAAAACTGCCCGATTATAATCCAATTTCAAGCTTTCCCGTTGATAAAGAAACAGACGAACGCGAACTAGAAGAATCAAGATGGAGTCCTGGTGTTGTGACAGATGGGGATTTGTTAATGTTTCTGCGTGCTGCACGCTCTATGGCAGCATTTCAAGGTATCGTATAAAGTTAATTCAAACAGTTTAATAATATTAACTATATATTTATATATGTTTTAGGTATGTGTGATGGAGGTGTAGAAGATGGTTGTTTAGCTGCTAGTCGCGACGACACTACAATTAATGCACTCGATATTGTATGTATTATTATCAATTGTTTTTATATAAAAGAAGTATTTTGATTTTTTATACTATGTAATTGGTTACAGTTACACGATTCTGGTTACGATCCAGGTAAAGCACTTCAGGCACTTGTAAAGTGCCCAGTTTCCAAAGGTATTGACAAGAAATGGACTGAAGACGAAACTAAAAAGTTCATTAAGGGTCTTAGGCAATTTGGTAAAAATTTTTTTAGAATTCACAAAGATTTACTACCGCACAAAGAAACTCCAGAATTGGTGGAGTTTTATTATTTGTGGAAGAAAACACCTGGCGCTAACAATAATCGCCCACACCGCCGACGTAGGCAAAGTACTCTGCGTCGCAATCGTGTTACACGCGCCAGTAATACACCTCCTAAGAAGGAGGATACCCAGGAATCACAAACGACGACGACGGCGGCGACTGCGACAGAAACAAGTCGCTCTTCGCCCGTTGTCTCCAAGGAGGAGAACAGTTCTCTAACCGAGGACGACGTAAGCGAGTGCGACAGTGATTCCAGTCTAACAAACAAAAGGGATGAATCACCGTCTAGAATGAGGACGAGAAATAAACAACAAAATAATGCAAAGGAACAGTCACAAGTTGCTAATGGGAAACGTCCAAAGCGAGGTACAGAAACACCAGATAACGTTGTTGCAGCAGATAGTCCTAAGACACCATCAAAAGGTACAGATCATACTAATAACAAAAGAAAAGCTGGTAAACAAGATACGCCAAATAAAAAGAAAAGAACAGATATTGATGGAACATTACCTGCAGGGGGTGATACTGATGATGGTAGCAATAAAGATAAGCGTAAACGTCCTGATAGTCCAGTGGAGAGTATGAATTCAGACAGTAGACCGGATTCTGTATTAGATGATGCAGAATCTAATACCAACGATACTGCTGAACAACAATCAAAGGATAGCAAAGAAAACTCTAGTAAGGAAGAAGGACAGCTTGAAACTGATAGCAAGCTAGAAGTTAATGAAAAATCAGAAAAAGTTTCATGTGTTGAAAATACTAAGGATATAATTAAAAATGATGACGAAGAAACGAATATTCAGGCGCCTACATCAATTCAACCAAGCACATTGATCGAAAACGTTCCTAAAGAAACAGCTGTAAATTGTCCTGAAGAAATACCGACTGTACCACAAATACCATTGAAAGTGCCAACTATAGCTACCGTAGAAGCACTTAATGCATCAGTGGTTCGTGCCGAAGCAGAACGTAAAGAATCCGAAAAAATTGAAGCTGTTGAAGCAGAGGTTCCTAAAGAACAGGAAATTCTTAAGAAAATTGCTAATATGAAGCAGGAACTATCGCAAGTATCAGGCGCACATAATACGATACAAGATACCGTATTTATAAAAAAAGAACCATTGGATGATTCTATGGATGCAACTTGTAATCAAAATAGTAATGAGCCACAAGATCTTAAAGTTAAAGTAGAAGTCAAAAATGAAGAGTCAAAATCTATAATTCTACCACCTGTACAAGGTCAATCATCATTGCAGCAAATTGGCGATTCGGCTGGATCAGAAGCGCCTCTTATGAATTTGCATCAACCACCTCCTGGTTATATTGTAGATGGTCAAATTAAATATGGTCCACCACCAACTATTCCAAATGATTCTAATGGGCCTCCAACAAATGTTAATCAAATGGTTCAGCATAAATATCCTGGTGATATAGACGTTAAATATAATGACAACATTAAATACGAAGGTAGTAAATTTATGCAACAAGAAATATCCTCTAAATATCCTCCACCGCCTCTTGATCCCATTAAATACAATCAAGAAATGCATGCTGCGGCTGCTGCAGCAGCTGCTGGTAAATATGATATGAAGTTTGTGATAGAACAGCAAAACAAATTTTCGGCAGAGCTTCCTACACATCATCAAATGAAATCATATAATGATTCCATAAAAATTCCTGATGTAAAACAAGGTTATCAATTACCCAACCCTGAAGGAAAATATCAGCCAACGAGTGCACAACATTTAGATAGTCCAATAAAATATGGTGCTCAACACTCTGATCAACAACCTCAACATAATCAGGGTACTCAGTCTGGACAAACACCACCACCCGTCATATCTATGCCAAAACCGCATTATCAACATGAGGTTCAGCATCCTTTGTCTCGCCCGCCATTTGAACCTGGGCTCATGTTAAAATATGGTGATCCGATGACTGCAAAATATGGTCCACCGCAACCACAAGATTTAAAATATCCTCCACCTCCTAATGGACCTGTGGAAAGTGGATCAATTAAACCATCACCTTATGGAGAAAATCTTATTAAAGGATCACCGTACACAACTCAAGAAACTGGTCTTAAGTATCCCCCTTCAGAAAGTCCAATTGATGCTTCAGCACGGTCTACACCAGGACAAGATAGTCAAAGTAGTAATAGCAGCTCCCAGCCTTCATTACAGCAACAGTTTCAGTCACCACATCCTTCGCCGCATTTACCCTCTCCGGCTGGAGGAGGTTTACCACCAGGAATGCATCCTCAAAACCTTGTTGCTTCCCATGGTGGAATTACTACCGGTATTCCACCCGGTGCATCTATACCTCCCAATTCATTGCATCATCATCCTACTCCACCACCAAGTAATAATCAATTATCAAATAGCGGATCTGCTGGACCGCATTCACAATCATCTGCGGTTACACCCATGCCTGGAAACGTTGGAGCACCACCACCGCTTTCAACAATGGCTCCGTCGGGATTGCATCCGCAGCATATGCCACCAGGTCACTTACAACAAATACATCGTCCCCATTCTGATTTACCACCATCAATGCATCCTCATGCACCAGTTCCACTCTCACTACAAGGTCACGATCCACGTGGTGCGCCACTACCACCAACACACTCTCTTCCTCCACAACAACAAGCACCAAATGCAACAGTTCGCACACCGTCACCAGCACAACAGCCAACTAGAAGCCTGCACGAAGATCGCGTTATTGGTGTCCCGCCTCCGTCACAACAACGTGAGCCACCAACATCACAATCATCTGGACCACCGCAGCAATCTCCTCATACGCATCGCACTTCTCCATTGCCTGGACTTGCTGGCAATGCACCACCTGGTTTAATTGGACATCCACTACCTATTCATCCTCATTTGAGCCACTTGCCGCCAGGTCATCCTGCTCACGCAGCAGTTGGTCATCCTGGTCATCATATGCTGTCTCATTCTATTGCAGGATTAAGTCCAGCTAATGGTCCAATTGCTTTACTTGCAGGACCTCCATCCCTTGGTGGGTTACCAGAGTCTGCGCTTAGTCGTCGTACTCCCCCAAATCATATACCACCACCATCTTCTGCACCAGCTCCTCCTCCGCCACATTCTTCAACAATCGCTGCATCAACACCAAATTCAGGAACGTCAACAAATACGGTGCCATCGTCTGCTTTTAGTCGCGCTAGTCCAAGTGTTCAGAACTCTTCTTCTTCGTCGATTGGTGGTCCTAGCGGGCCAGGCGGAAGTAGTACACCAAGCGGACTCAATACTTCATCAAGTGCTCATCGTTCAGCATCACCCGCTTCTAGTGTTAGCAGCTTAAGCCGACAAAGTCCACTACATCCAGTGCCACAAAGTCCACTTAGTCATCATCCATCATCATCAGCATTGTCAGCAGCAGCAGCTGCAGTTGCTGAGCGCGATAGACATGCTTTGTTGAGACAGCAATCCCCTCATATGACACCGCCACCAGTTTCAAGCGCTTCCGCTTTAATGGTTAGTCCTCTTAGCAAAATGTATGGTCAACCAGTTCAACGCGGGCTCGGAACATCGCCACCACCACATTTGCGTCCTGGAGCCTCACCACCAGTTATACGTCATCCACAGATGCCATTACCTTTGCCTCTATTAGCGCCAGGAGCAGGAATACCGCAAATGGGTGTACATCCTGGACAGTCACCATACTCACATCCATTATTACATCCATCTATGTTTTATCCTCATCATCACAATCCATTTAATTCGCCTTACGGGTATGGACCTTATGGACCAGGGTTCCCAGCTGCTTATATGAAACCACCACCACCAGCTGGACCACTTGACCCTGCTGCTGTTATGGGTGCGCATCATCCAGGTTTACCAGGTCCGCCTCCAACTAGACCTGATGATCCCAATGCAGTTGCTGCAGCAGCAGCTGCGGCGGCAGCTGCAGCTGAAAAACATCAACAGCAAGCAGTAGCTGCAGCACAACTTAAGCAACAACAACAACAGCAGCATCAGCAGCATCAGCAACAACAACAACAGCAGCAGCAGCAGCAGCAACAACAGCAACAGAAACCACCAACACCAAAGACACCGCAAGGTAGTAACAGTGGTGGACTACCAGGCAGTAATCAAAATACACCAACAGGTTTGCCACCTGCTGGTTATCCGGGCTCGCATATGTCAGGGTATCCGCCACCATCGCATTCCTCACCCTTCGGAGAGGGTCATGTTCTCAAACCGACTTCTCATATGGAAGCATTACGTGCACATGCTCATTCTGCGACTTTAAATGCATCACATCATTCTACAGAGCCATGTAAATTATACAAAGTTCTTTGTTACATATGAAATACTATAAAGATTTTTTTAATTTTAGTGCCGATTGATATTGAACCAGATCCAGAGCCAGAAATACCAAGTCCAACGCATAATATACCAAGAGGACCTAGTCCAGAAGCAAAACCTGATGACACAGAATGTCACCGTTCACAATCCGCTATGTAAGTTCTTAAAAATTTAGCTTCATTTTCGCATGTAAAAAAAAATAAAATTATTGAAATGAAACATTGTTTTTTTTTTTAACAGATTTGTGCGACATATAGATCGTGGAGATTATAATTCATGTACAAGAACTGATTTGATTTTCAAACCTGTGGCAGATTCCAAATTGGCACGGAAACGTGAGGAACGTGATAGAAAGTTAGCTGAAAAGGAACGTGAACGACGACAGGTAAACTATTCTTTTTTGTACGTGGGAATTTATCTTTCATTAAAAACCGTTTAGCAACAACAACAACAGCAACAGCAGCAACAACAACAAGCTGCAGCTGCACAACAAGCTGCCCAGCAGGCAAAATTAAAGGCGGAACTCAAGCCGCCATATGCGGACACACCTGCTTTACGGCAATTATCTGAGTATGCTAGGCCACATGTTGCTTTTAGGTAAATACAATTTTTTTTAATATTTAAATATTGTAGCAGTACAAAAAGAAAAACTGAGTTCAATTGGAATCAGTTTCGATGCGTTTTATTTATTTTTTACTATTTGGCGAATTAGTTCTGGCAAATTTCTTAAGTTTTTAAAAAATTGTTAGTAAAAAAATAATTGAATTTAATACAATTTTATTTTTATTATATCTTAAATGAAATAATGTTTCAGCTTTATTTATAATGCAACAGTTATATGAAATAATTTAAAAATATTATATTTTTAATTATTTTAGCCCTGTTGAACAGATGGTACCCTATCATCACCCAATGGGGCCGATGTATAGTAGAGAGAGGTACATTTTTACATTTTTTGTTTTAACCATAAAAAAAATTAACCAATCTCATCAATTTAACAAATTTTCAACTCGCTGCCAAACACATTTGCTTCATATATAATCATTAACCAATTTTTTTTATCATTTTTATTTTATAATATGTTCAGAATTAAAACTACATTAGATAAGATTCATGAAAATTTAAAATCATACATTTTATATAAAATAATTTTAATTTAGATAAAATATTATACTTATTGAGAATTATTAAATATAATGTGTAGGTGTAAGTAGGTATATAATTATAGGGTTATTTTTCTGACTAGTTTCTCGTTTTAATTTTCTATCGGTTTGATTACAAAAGTATATAAAGTTTTTAACGCGTTAAAAATATCAATATGTTTTCCTTTTTAAGTTCAGTATCGAGCGAATATGTTTTTGTTATCCGTGCATTGCTAGTGGCGATGTACTGAGGGCATGGGTTTATAACCCTTAAGGTGGATATGGGCCCATGAGGGTGACGGAACAAATGAATTGTTTTATTCTGACCAACCATCACTGATGTCTGGGCATTGCTAGTGGCGATGTACTGAGGGCATGGGTTTATGGGGCCATGAGGGTGACGGAACTATAGTCTGACAATTGAGCGACTAGAGATCTGGACGCCAACATAAATGAAAAACATGAATTAAGAAATTCTTTTGAAAAAGAAAGTAACAAATTTAATCTAAAAAATTAAATTTTTATTTTACAAATAAAAATTATTTTTAAACTTAAGCTTTTTTCGGTTCGTTATCAGTTATCGCTCTGGCAAAGGTATCAATTTTTCGGTTTTCAGTTTATTTCCAGTTCGAAGTCCTGTGTAATTATTTAAGTTAATATACGCTTAGCAATTTCTGACTTACAACTTTCTTTATTTGTAGAATAGATAACTATACTGTTATATAAAAGGCTTAGATGAAGAAAAAAATATATATTTGTTTATTTTATGTACTGAATATTATACATAATTAAAATATTCGAATTTGGCAGGGTACTTGCAGTACTGAACAGGGTATAACAAATGTTGACCAGCTTTCCAGATTTTGTTCAGAGTCTCAAACTGCACTGAATTATTTTTTAAGAAGTTCCGGCAGTAGGACCAGACTGTTATTATTGGGTCATATTGTTCCGCTACTACTGTATGGTGTGGTAGCTCGCACAAATTAATATTTAATTAGGTTTTATAAAATTAAACTATGAAAAAAACTAAAATATACTATATATTTTATATATATATTTATATATGTATAAAATAAATAACTGTTGACAAACACATCTATATAACACAATTATACAAAATAAAATCAAAATAATATATAAAAAATCAAACCAAATTAAACAAAAAAAAATATATTTATAAAAAAAACCCATAAAAAGTAAAACAAATTGAATTGACAAATTGAGTCAAACAAATTAGTTAATTTAAAGTTTGATTTGATTTGATACAAAAATTTAATCTGTTTAAGTAATTAAATTTTTTTAAATTTGATTTTCGATCAGCTAAAAAATTAATTTATTTGAAAGTAATATTTATGTTATTCTATATTTATTTATATCTTTTCTATTTCTATTTTTTATTTATATCTTTTCTATTATTCCCTTTCTATTTACCTCACTTCTGTTTAAAATAAGTTTGTCATAAATTAGATTTTTAATTTAAATTTTTGAAGTATTATTATTATTTAATTATTAAAAAAAATTAAATTTATTGAAAATATAAAATTTTTACTGTTGTATTTTATTTTTATTTACGCCTTTTATCCTTATTCTTTTTCCAATACCTCTTTTTTTTAATTTAAAATGTTGTTTTCGTCATAAATTTCATTAAATTTAATTTTAAGACATTTTTCTATTAGATAATTTAAGTATTAAATATTTAATTTTAAATTAGAATACTATATAAAATTAATCTGAACATATACAAACTCATTATTTTTTTTATATTTTTATTATATTTTAAATATTATTTGCTTTCGCCTGATGTGCATGCATATTTATATTTCAATTTTAACACATAAAATCATATAATTAACTCCAAATACATACTACATTAAATCACATGGATTATTATTAATTTATTTTGATATTTACAGAGAGCTTGAAGAAATCAAAAATGCACAAGTAGCGGCAGCTGCAGGACAACCACGTTTAGATCCCCACTGGATGGAATATTACCGACGGTATTATTAAAATAAATAATTTATAATAATAAAATAATAATTTTTTTTCAATTTCAGTGGCATGCATCCTTCGCAATTCCCATTGTACGCTAATCCTGCTGCAATTTCCCAAATGGAACGGGAGCGGTTGGGTATACCACCACCGCATCATGTTGGCATTGATCCTGGCGAACATATGGTAAGATTATCACACTAAATGTCAATTAATTAAGTTATAAACGAAAGCATTCACAAATAAATAATTATCCCATCAATCGTATTATTCAATCGTATTTGGAAATATTCAAAATTGCGAATTAACCACAAGTATGTGTGTACTTTGTATGTATGTCTGTGAAATATTTTCATTTGCATAACTTGCATATCTGCATATTACATTACTCTGCATTTATATCGCACTTGTATGTCATCAATTCACATTAAATATAATTAAATAAATACTAATTAACATTATAATTAATTGTAAATAAATATTTTAACATGCAAATCAATTGAGATACAATATAAACATGTGTGTTTTATTAACTAAAATCGCTCAAAAGCTTTTTACATACAAACTCATGAATAAGTATGTTTCATTTTGTTTATTTTTCATTATGTTTTGACCCTTAACTGCATCAATACGTGCCCGCTCGCGTTATGCTATATACATATTTTTAAAAATAAAATGCTTACCTACTATAAACATATAATTTATTTTCTATATTGCTAAATTACAAACATTGAACAAAAAATTACAACAAAACCAAAAAAAAAAGAAAAAAAATCAACAAAAAACATAACATAATAAAAACCACACATCAATTTGGCTTGGTACTACGTGTATTATACAATACAATTAATTGAAAAGTAATTGATATTCCTTGTTTATTAGTAATATTAAAAATAATATTAAACAATAATAAAAGCTGTGTTTTATTGTCAAAGCATTAATTACACACATTAAACAAAAAAATCAATTCGCCACGTTTTTGAAATCTAAAATTTCAGATACGATTGACGAGAGAATTTCATGCACACTCTCATACTCATTTACATTTGCCTTTGCCTTCACAGCCGCAGCCACCAGAGGCCGGATTTCAACTGCCACGTGAGTTTGTATTCAATTGTTAATTTGCGAAAATTTATTATTAAATAATTTTCGCGAAACTGTATCTGCATCTTTTAATAATCAAAAAAACCATATTTTCCTGTTTTTTTTTTATTTTGAATAAAATTTATAGCGAATGTTGGGCAATATCCACGTCCAAATATGCTTATGGCTAGAGAACCACATCAAGATGTTTTGCTGCGTATGTCTTATGCTGATCAATTACAGGTTTCCCATTTCTTATACTAATATTTTACCTCATTAATTACATATGTACAGTATTTACAGGCTGCTGAATTTCAACGACAGAGCCTACATGATCAATATTTTAGGTAAGTTAACGACTAATAAAAATAATTCTCTCTATGAAATTTTATTAAATCAATCGCTTAATTGTTAAGATTTTTGCTCTAATAATTCTACAACAATAACAACAACAACAACAACTACAACTGCAGCAACAACACAACTCCTAGTTTTGTATCGCAAATGCGTATTACTTTGCTTGTGTGCTTGTGTGTGCGAGTAACGGTTAAGTTTGTCGTTGGTAGTGTACATGTTTTTAAAAAAATATATCATATAAATATGGAAAATGGACTTGTAACGTTACTTTATGTTTATAATCAAAATATATCTATATTTTTTAATATATAATACACTTATATCCATTACTAAAGTTTGTTTTAAAAATTATATATAAGAAGTTGTATTTAAAAGCAGTAATAATTAGTTTTTTAAACCATTATAAATTCTGTGACTATTAAAGCTTTTCGCCTACAGCAAAACAAAAAAAACCATTTGGAATTCATTAATAGCACGATATTTTTTTGTGAGATACTAAAAACCATCCCTAAAATCATTTATTAAAGTTTTCATCAAACCATCAACTGATGATGGGTATTTGGCAATACTCGAAACAGCCAAAAATACAATTAATTAAAATAATATAAAATGAATTTCTGTTGTTGTAGTTCACTACTGTTTGAAAAACCTCTTTATTAAATCAATTTGTAAATTGAATTAGGACGCAAATCGTATTATCTTTACATAAATATGTACACCTAAATATCGCCACAGTTAGTAGAACCCTTACCTTGTTGTCTACGACGATTTTCGTATCATAAACATATTGCCACTTACTACAACGTAGATTATATCAATTCTGTGAATTATCGGCAAAGATTTTCTGGCCGCCATGTTCGAGATCATAGATGCAAATATTCATCGTGTTTCACATTTGTCATTTGTCAATATGATCTTTAGAATCCCTTTTCTATGCAATTATTCGTATATATCTTCTTTTTTTTTTTTATTTATTGTAAATACGCCATTATATAATGCAACGGAACTAAAATTACTGAAGTTGAATTTTTAAAATTATCACTTACTTTATTTATCAAAATTGATTGAACAATGTGATTTTAGGTATAATATTATTTTATATTTTTCCTTGGACAAATTTAGTCGTTGAGTGCAACTTATCTAGTCGACATAACGAATAAAATTATAATATAATTAATTTTAAAATTTAGTCGTTGATTATTAAATAAATTAGTAGTGAATGTAGTTGTAACAGCTAGTCACCCAGCAGGGATCCCCTTGTACGCTTTGAAAAGACAAGTAAGTTCTGAATGTAGATTCGATTTCTTCTGCGAAAGATTCAAACTTCTAAATTAATGGATTTTTTATAATCTGAACTCGAACTTAATTCGCACGCCTTGTTATTTAATGAGCCTCTTGATTGAATTAGCTGCAGTTCTTTTCACCAGAACATAAGATCCATTCTCCTCTACATAACGTCTTTTTTCTTAACATTCACAGTACCGTTCCTTTCATTTAAGCAAGCCTTAAATTTGGGTGCAGTCAATGCTGCATAAACTTTAACATTAGAATATTTTAATTTCTGAAGAAATTGCAAACTTTTTTATGGACTACTAGCAGAAACGTCTACTCTCATACTTGTGACAAGAGTTCTTTTATATAACTTTTTTTAAACAAACTTTAGTCGCACCATAATACAGTTCCTTTTAACAATTCATCAAGTTTTCATAGATTTTCTGCCACATTCAAAATTTCTCTACACTTTCTATTGGCACTCATATTACACGTTACAATTCTACAAACCTACAACCTATAAAAGAAAAATATGTTTTTCCTTTTTATGTATTTTATTATTTATTATTAATTATTCTGGCATTGCATAAATCCTACACATTCCTTATTATTTTCATTTGTGTATTCAACAGACAAAGGCCCAGGTAAATGGACCAAAATTCATTAAAAGGATCGTAAGCTGTGGAAAACAAAAAATAAAGAAAAGAAATAATAATTTTAGTTGTTGTTGCGTTTCAACTGAGTTAAAAGCACACATCCAATCTAAATCATTCATTGTGTTTAATATAATTCGCAAAATATTTTTGCAATTTATGCAATATTTTAAAAATAATAAAAAAAGTTAGTATTTTAAAAATGTATATATATATTTAAAAATTAATTTACAATTAAATTGAACAAAGCAAATTGATTTATTTTAACAAAAAACAAAAACAGCAATTAAATTTTTATCTAAAAAGAAACTGTTCAATTCAATCATAAATTTTTATTTTTATAATTCAATTTTTAATATTAATTTTTTAATTTATTTTTCTTATTTTCAACAGAAATCAATTGCGTTAAATTATTTCGCATTATTTGGAGTTTTCATTATAATCTGTAGAGCTTTCTTCAAACATCGCTTTTCGGTAGTTTTTCGACATAGCTTATGGAATATAAAATTAATTTTACTTAAAATTTTATTACAAAGAAAAACCAACAACCAACAAAAGTACTGTATTACGGAAACTTACAATTATATGTATGTATTAAATAAAAAAAACAACTGTAAATTATATTTTCAGGCTAAATTTCAATTTAACTAACAATTTAACTTAAGTATAAACTGTAGCTCAAAAATATTATATAATCAAATATTTTAAATTAATGTAAATATCGTAATACATTCATGTACTTACATGTGTGTTATATATAATTATATATATATATATGTATTTATATATATTAGATAAATTATTTACGGTAGTACCAATGTTTATTAAGAATATGAAATAATGTTCGATAGAAGATAAATTGCTGAATTAAAAAATCATGCTAATGAGTGGCTTCTCAGGTTTGCTGAAGCATAAAGTGTTTCATATAGTAATTAAATAAATCTAATTAATACTAACACAATTTACTTGACGATATAAGTTTAAATATTGATTCTGATTTCTTTTTCTTAATAGTAATTAAATAAGTTTAATTAACAAAACGTTTACACTTTTGAAATTAACTTAACATATTAAGTTTATATGTTGATTCTGCTTTTTCTTTTTCAATATTTAATTATTAATGATAAAGTATTTTATATTGTCCTAGAGTAGACCAAATGTTTCTTCTGTAACTTTTATTAACAAAGCCTAAATAAATTAAATAAAAATAAATTATTAACAGTTTATATTAGAGGTATTCAGATAACTCTGTAACTTGGTAATTGGTAAAGTGATAAAAAAAAATGTGTGTTACTTATTAAGCGTCTCAACGCATCAATTTTAATGCTTTGCCGGTAAATTTGTAGAAGTGTTAAATAAAAGTAAGAAAAAACACAACTTATGGTTCAACGAGTACTGTAAAATTTATTAAATTTTAGGCTATACTTTACTCTATACTTTCAAGTAAGTTTTCAAATATCTGAATATCCCAATTAAATTTTAATATTGACTAGGATTTTTCTACTTAAAAATTAAATTTTCTTGCTGTGTTATATTACATGTTTTAAAGTTGACACTTGGTGTAAGGAAAATACCTTTTCCTTTTGACAAAACATTTTGTTATTTTGTGGTTTTCGTGATTTCAATAGTAATAGCTTTTAAAAATACAACATAATTTATTCCTGAAAGTCTATTCTGAAAGTGGCTTATACTATGTTTAGACACACCTTAATCTTAATCTCAAAATCTTAATTCAATCTTAGTTTCAGCGAAACTAAGTTGTTTTTTCCATACAAAATTCAGTTTTGAGGTTAAAACGAAATTAAGGAAAATGGCCTTAAAAGGAAAGGAAGTCTATCGATGGAAGGAAGTCTGAAATTAAGGGACATTTCAAATGCAACTATGCGTAAGATAAATTTTTAGGAAAAGATAAAGTTAAGATAGCAAAAAAGTGACATTTTTTTTAAATAAATGTCAATGAAAGTTGACTTTAATATAAACGGAAAATAATTTGAACGTCGTGCAAATTTTCAATTTTGATGAATATAGAGAAAGAACTGTAACTGTTGTTAATTTGAAATAGAGTGAAAAATAATAATTCACATACCTGAAATCCACTAAAGTAAATAAAACTACTGAATACCATCCTTTATAGTTATAATAATCAACTTTCAAATTTTCCTAGATACAAATGGTGTTTAGAGCATGTAATTTTTAACATTCGATTTGTAAACAAAAAACATATGATTTCCTTAATTTGGGACAATGTAAACACTTTCAAAATTAACTTAATTAAGGAAATTTTGCTGTCTTTACATAGTATTACAATATTTATAATTGTTGAACCAAAGGATGAATTAGTATATTAAACTTAACAAAAAGAAATAAACAGAATGATTTTAATTATAAAAATTTTATTTTTTATCTTTTGTTTTGCACACTCTTTTATAAATCTTCTTCCATATAATCAGAAGCTCAAAATATAATAGTAATCAATTTACATCAGTAATTGAAGGAATTATTTTTTTGTTAACATTTCATTGACATCTTAAAAATCTCAATCATTCAATAAAATAGTCAATAAGCCAATTTCTTCTACATGTAACTAAACTAGAAAAGTTATTAATGCTTATATCGAAACACTGCCCTTACACCCGTTATTAAATCAAGCGTAACACATTTTTTAAATAAATATTGGTACTACTATAATAGAACTATAAGAATTTTAACTGCGTTTTCAACACAACAGGCAAACAACAAAATTGAAAACTTAAATGTAACGCACTATTACTTGTAAAAATAAAATATGTTATATATAAGGTTTTGTATTGCACATAAAATTTTAAAATGGTACAAACAATATTTTAATAAAATTTAATTAATAAATATAAAATTGCATTAAAAATATAATGTGCAAGTATTTAGCTGTTATAACTGTTAAAATTAAAATTAAGTAAACATTTCGTTCAATTAGTTTATTAATTAATTGTGTTATTAAATTTAATATTTATAACTATGATTTTTTTTTATAAGAACATATACTATTTAAAATATATTTAAATTTTAATTTAAATTATATTTTAATATTATTTTGAACAAAGAACAGAAAATGCTTAAATTAGTAAATAATTTTGCTTAAATTTATGTTAAATAAATATTTAGTATTATGTTTTTATTATTACTACTGACTAAAACTCATTGATGCCCAAACATTAAACTAATTATATAAAATAAGTAAAAAAAAGTATGTGGTTATGTTAATATTTTTTGCAATAATCTATGCAATTAAAGAGCATAAACAATATATTAAATTATACCTATGTATACATAGGACTTATAATATTTTTGACATATATAAAGATATTTATATATACATATATATAGTATACATATAAATTATTGAATAATTTAATTAAGATATATAAATTTTTTTTTGTATGTAAAGTAAGAGAAAGAGAATGGCGCTATATATACAAATATCACAATTATAAGAACAATGTTATATATTATAATTGACTAACACAAACACAATTTATTTATATTAACACAATATGTATTTGAACAATTTTATTTATTTTATCAAATATAAAAAAAATTTACATACACAGAAATATTGTATAGTTGAATTAATGTAAGCAATTAAATAATTTTAAAGAAATGATTACAAGTAAATTATTACATTACTTAAAAATCGTTCTGAATATAGATACATACATATATATGTATGCATACATAATATATATCATAATTAAACGAACATATATACAGAACACACAACAAACATTTTACACAATTTAAATTATATAAAAAAAATATATTTATGCCTAAGAATTATTTAAAAGTTTAATAGCAACTTCAGCAATAAAAATTTAAAAAAAAATTGAAATAACAGTTCTTTTGATTTTCCAAAATTACTAGGTATAACAAAATCATTGTTTTTCGAACCTATGAAATAGATATATAGAACGTATCTACTGATATCTATATATTCTATTAATTAAAAATAAGTTTGAGAACATAAAGAAATGATATAAATTAAAGACTGATAAGTCACATTAATTTATTAGCTAGAAATCTTGTTTTTATAACTAGTAATTCTGATTTAACAAGATCTTACCGCTCAGCCATAAATTAGAATTAAACAACTTTAAAAAGAGTTCTTAGTTCCTTCTTGGTCTACTTAAAAGTATAAATTGTATAAACCAACTAATACCCATCCTGATGGTCTAAACGCGGGTTATAAGGCTAAATAATTTTTTTTATACAGTTAACCTTTCTGTGGTTCCGAGAGTAAATCTAAATAAAACATTTATGATTGAGATTTAGATCAAATTTTTATTTCAATATATTGTTTTAACCCCTTCCATAAGGCTTGAAATATATTATTCATTTAAAAGTCCTCCACAGGACATCTTACAGTATTGGATCCTATTAATGTGATTTTTGATATGACTTGTTAGCACATAATGCTAGCTTATCTTGGCCATTACTTGATGAATGTTCATCAGCATGTTTCAAAGTACGATACTTACCGGACTCATGAAATAAAAGTCTAGACGTGATAAATCGCATGAACTTTGCAAAATATTTACATCACCAAAACGTGAAATTACACATCAGGCAGATCTCACGTGAAAAAATGTCACGTAATCGGTAACTGTTTAGTATGTTGCTATATCAATAGGCTAGAATAGTAATTGCTAAACGAGGTAGCTAATTTTGATGTCTAGAGACTGTAGTCGGAGACTTGTTGAGATCTTCATTGCGTCGAACGTGATTTTGTAAAAAAGACGTTGGTTATTCCTCGTCGATACCTGACCGGCCTTCACTGATGTTGATTTGGTAACCAAACATATCGATGTTTTCACAATACGACGAAAGGAATTGAATTATGTAGTGTATATGGAAGATTTTAATATATGGAAGACGTGAGATAATAGCCAGCTGAAATTTGCAGGTTTCAGTTTTAGTATATTTGCCAGCATAGACCATAATTGAACATCGTGTTGCTGTTTACGTATCCAACAATACTTCCTTATTCTTACTTTAATAACAGCCTGAGAGAGTTTTCACCATGCTATTATGAAACCTCACAGCTATCTCTATTTAACACGGATGCATGGATGAAGTATGAAAGCATTCTGTCGAGAACGACTTTCAAGATTTTATGTTTCGAAATTGTGGGAATCTTTAGTTTATCGTTTTGACTAGTAAAATATATTGAAAACGCCCTTTGTTTGTAAAGGTAATGATTCATTAGTGATACATTTTACTTTGTAATTAGCCATTGTAGAGTAAGCACACCGATGTTGTCAATACTATCAACTTTGTTTTCCTTTGAAAGACTTGGATAATGTTACAAATAATACGGCAGTTCTTTTGACGTCATAGTCTTAGATGGTAAATACTCTCTTCAATTGTAAGTGATTATCTCTGATAGAAAGTTATTGTTGTTGTGGTTGTAGCTCGGGGAGATCAATTAAGCAGATAACATGAAAGGAATATCACATACGAATACATGGGTTACCAGAGGGAATAGGTCTATGAACGAAGCCATTTGTCGACTACGATGATGAAGTGCTGCTAACCATTACTAAAAGTGAGTGATAGAGGATATTTGGAAATATTGATGTATTATTTTTTTTTTATAGTTCTAAGAGTATATATCACTTTTTATTCTAACGATAGAGATTTATTCTTATTGGGTTCAAGATAGAAACTTCTTATAACTTATTTTGCAAAAAATTGAGGCAGCGTTTGTCAAATTATATACTTAACTTCACTTCTTACTTCAATTTAAAATAAATAACTTTCACTTTTTATCACTTTCATATATTTATTGCTTATGTGGTGAAATCTATAAATACAAAACTAAATCAAAAATGATTTAATACTCAATTTAGTAAAAATAATAATTTACTGTGATATTAAAACTAGAATCGACAGAATGAAAATGTGGAAAAATATGGCCATTGATGCTGCTGAATTAGATTTATCGGACTCAACTGTCAACCTTGGTAATGGCGGTATGGCTCTATAAACGAGTCGATTGTTAAGGGGCTGTATGGGGCGGAAATTGTGTGTCAATGGTTTTCCCTGATGTGTGTGGAGGCTGCGGAAACGTTCAATCTAAAAATATAAAAAGGGGGAAAACATAAAGGTGAAAGTAAATTAATGTTATGAACTGTTGCTTTATGTGGATTTATGTGTGGATGCATATGATTAATTAGTTTTTTGTTTGACTTATTCTTGTATTTTTCATTTTGATTTGTGTAAAAATTGCTGACCTGTTTAGTGGAAATCATAATTGGCGTCGCAAAATCAATCCACGTGACATCCTCACTGCAGGGTGGCGTTGTTAGGGAGCCAAGATATGTGTAATAATTTTCAACATCATCGGTGATTAACTGCTGCATTTTGGGTGGATGTCGAAAGGGAACATGTGTGTCAGGAGTACGTACTTCATTTAATAGTTCAGTAAATTCAGCATAATTTGGATTGTCGTTCTCTTGTAACTAAGGAATGTGTGAAATTGAAGTTGAAATTATGGTTTTAAATTAAATTTCAAGTCATTAAAGGGATTATATAATTAAATAGACTTAAAACTGTATACCAACTTAAAGCAATATATTTAAAACAAAGTTACTTAATTAGTTCTTCAAATATTATTGAAACTGTTCGAAGCTTGGAGCATTTTCATGTTTAGGTATGCGTTTATTCGACCGCAGTGAGTTGCTTAAAATTTTCGAATATAATATAATGTTCGAAAATTTGTTGTTATACGTCCACATATAAAACAAAATGAAAATAAAATAAAACAAAGTTAATGTCTTGTACGAGCAGCCCGAACATTTTCGAACAGCTATAAAGATATTCGAACATTTAAATTATTCGATCTTAATGTTCGAATTCAAGTATGTTGCAGTTTAAGAAGAACAAAAAATTGTTATATTGTAACCCGATCATCTTCGAGCAGCTCTAAACATATTCGAACATACAAAGTATTCGATTTTAATATTCAAATTCGAGTATGCTATAGTTTTACAAGAACAAAAAATTGTGATATTGTTTGATTCCCAATAGTACCCGAAGTCGAGTTAACTATTAACTAAAAAGAAGCGCTCCTGAAGTAACGTTATCCTCAATAACTTTGAAGTACTATATATATTTCAATATATACAACTTACCGCATAGAAGAATGCTAAGACAACGACACCATCATCATTGACTACAGCTTCATTGAAAGTTTCATATTTGACATTATAGAAGACCATATGAAGTTCGGCAGGGAAAGAAACATTATTTATTCTATCTTCACTTCCGACTGTATTATTTTCACCCCAATGAAAATGAAATTGTGAGAATTGAAATAGTCCCTGATTGCGTAGTGGACCACCACTTATAGTTGGCGGCATATTGTGGTATAAAAGTTTTACGACCACTGTATGGCCATTATTGACCAACTCTGCACTTGCAGGGATGACATCAAAATCATGAAATTCAAGTGGCCAAAAAGTGCTGTTCACTACATCTACGATATTAATGTTTATGGGACTTTGGTGTTTACCACTACAGGTGTTATATGTATCTCCCCAATGATCAGGACCTGTAAAAAATTAGCAAATAATATAATAAATAATGAGAGTATTCATATGTATGAGAAGTATCAAGTTCGGTAAGTAGTAAAAGTGCAACCGGTTAATCTTATAATGAAAAAAGGTGGCACATTAAAGTGCAATTCAAATCCAATAAAAGACTAATATGATAATATTACTATATATCACTCGAGATGTGTTTTGCTGTCGCCGCTTTGTACTGTTATTACGTTACTCGGTTACTTGTAATAATAAAAGTGTAACTTACCCATGCGTCCATTGTAAGTAAATTCTTGAGAGTTAATTTTTTCGAGATCTGCAAAGAAACAAACAAACACAATGAAGTAATAATAAATACCAGTAATGTCGATTTATTTATATATTCATTTTTGCCACTACTATACATAATTGAGTGAATATAAAATAATAACTTCACGATTTCCTAAATCGATCAGTATTAACCAAATATTTACAGTCTGCATTATGTGTTTTTATCATGCCGTACTGGTTCAGCTGACACATATTGTGTGAATTACACCTATTTTTGCAAGTTTTTGATTAAATTATTTATTATCGCAGACACGGTAACTTGTTTAATAATTAACAGATACACTTGCCTCCAAAGAATTCATTGACTATTTTATTAAGAAAGTTGTATTTGCTTAAAGATTATATATTTTATTGTTTGCTATTTTTGGACTTCGGCTGAACAGAAATAAACCCCGATATTTTTAAATTTAATTATTAATTCTGTCACGTGTTAAAAAAAAAAACTAATTTCTTTATTCAATTCAATTAAACCCTCGACAATATGTATGTACCAGTTTTTTAAAAGAGACATACTAATCAAATAATATATTTATAAAAAAATTATTAAATTTGTTAACAATATTTATTATTGTGCCAATGCAACTTTTAATTTTAACTTAATTATATTAAATTAAATAACATAGAAAATATTTTACAGTTTAGTATATACAATTATAAGATAGATGTGAAATTTTTTATGATCACTATGTGAAAACCCAAATAAATAATATTAAAAATTTAAATATTTTCTATTAGCTTTAATATAAAGTTTTAAATGAAACAAATTTTGATTATTTTATAATTTAAAGTCGACTTTTATAAATTTAGAAAATTCTCTTAAGATACATGAGAAAGTGAGATACCTTCTGTTCAAAAAGTACTCGGATTTTGTAAATAAAACACACAAATTTAAATTTTATTTTATTTTAACTCCTTCAAAATATGCTCCTTCTGAAGCGATACACATATGCCAACGCTTAACCCAATCTTCCATACATTCTTCGTAGGCCCGTGAAGGTATGGCTTTTCGTTCCTTCAGCGAATTATCTTTTACCGATTCAATCGACTCAAAACGCTTACCATGAAGGGGCGATTTGAGTTTCGGGAACAGGAAAAAGTCGCACGGATCCAGAATTGGCGAATATGGTGCCTGCGCGAAGACAGTGGTGGCGTGTTTGGTCAAAAAATTGCGTACAACAAGAATTTCTCATAGTAAAAATCGCTAAATGCACTTGAGGTAGTCTCACATTAACAGCTGCTGTAAACAAACTAATTGAGTGATGGCGCTCAAATTTGTACCATATGTCAAGAAAGGGTGTACCAACATAACGAAAAAAAAATTTTTGAAAAAGGTATATTACATAAGGAGTAGTTAACAAGCAACAAAATCCGAATACTTTTTGAGCAGAATTATATAATATTAACAGAATAATATTAATATCCTGTTAATATATTAACAGGAGTTCTATCGAAATTAGGCTTCGATAATTAGATTAATTGCAAAACCGTAATCTACAACGCGAATGGTCTGTATAGTTGTGAGATATGTACTATATTAACTTAACATATTGAAAGGAAGAATATTAAATAGCATTTATCGTTCAGTCTTTGCGAAGGAATATTATGACCAAATACAATGGAATAATGACAAAAAAAAGTGAATCTCTTTCCTATTTATCTAGATTAAATATATCCTATTTATCTAGATTTAAAAAGAAATCTAAATAAATATGAAAACATTAAAGAAATTTTCAAGTCACAGCGTTTTCTGACTTCATGATATTATAAAAAATATTGAAGTCGAGGATGATTTGAATAGGAAAAGCGAATGATCAGGGGAACGGTAGATTCAGAGGTAGAAAATGATTTAAGAACTATGAGATTGTATACCTACTTTCGATTAGCTACTAATTGTGTATGTGTTAAATAAGAATAGTTTAAGAAAGAAAGGCTCACAAAGAGATATAATGGAATTATTCCGATTTTACGGGTGCACCAATTTGAAAACGGATTTTATTAAAGTTGGCTATTTTGAGCAAAGCCATATGTTGACATTGTTTTAGATATATCAGACTCTACAGTTTTAAATTTAAATATTGATTGAACAACTGTAAGTATTTCACATATATGTATATTAACTCTTTAAAAGCAAAGATTTATAAGAAAATGAACAAACTATTACTGTAATTATTAAAAAAATATATGTTGAAAAAATTAAACACTACTAATTGTTAGCTGAATCTTTTTCGTTTTAGTAAAGTAATGTATTATTAAAGTTTAAGCCAAAAACAGCACTAATAAAAGTAAAATCAACAGTATTAAAAGTGTATAAAACACTGATCAAGAGTCAATACTATATTATTTTTATGCTTAAAAAAATAATAGGATAGTAGATATCGGGAAAATAGTATAAAACTTCTACTTCAACATGTGATATAATATCAATGAAAGTTGTATCATAAATTGTTTTATGATACCATGTATATACGAGTACTAAATTATTTTAAGTGCTTAAACAAATTTATATTCTATAATTTTTTTTTGAATTCTTCTTAAATTATTTGAAATATTGCATGTTAACATTTTGATAAACAGATTTTACAACAAACTATCATTCATTATAGTCATGTTGTCGTGTTGTCATGTCGGTCGACTGATCTGTGATTATCGCTTGCTTGAAAAAATTACAGTAATTAAAGTTTCAACAACACTGAATTCCACTGTGGTTCTGCTCTGGGCACAGGCACGGATTGTCTTGGAAGCATTGAAAATTATTTTTCAGTGGTTGAGGTGTTGCAACAGCTCAAAAGCAATTACTCGTATTTAACATATTTGCTACTGTTTATTATAATTAAAATAAATTACAGTAATTATATGTAGATTAATACTTGTAAATCGTTTGATAATACGATTTAGTAATAATTTAGGTTCAACAATTACATACTACACTTCATCTCGTTGCGCCATCCGATCTTCAATTCGGTTATGTTACATTTTTCATAAAACAAGCTTTTTTAAACTGTGTGTACATGTTTATTTTTAATGAAGAAATGCATCCGTCATACATAAAATAAAGTAGAAATTTCGAAAATCATTGCAGCCCTTCATTAAAGTAATAATTCTAAGGGCGCTATGAACGTATGTATTATATATCATTTCACTCAGCCTATTTGCAGGAGTTAACATAGCTTACTTCTGGTGCTTCTTCCACCTCGGATATTATTTCGTGAAAAACTAAAGAAGAAAATTACAAAAGTGGATTCCATAAATTGAAGAAACGTTGGAAACGTTAGCCCATTAAAGTGATAGATAATATTGAAATATTAGTTCAGTCAACAACTAAGTATGCGTTATTTTATTTTCGTATCGTAAATTTATTAAGCAAATCAGTACACGAAATTTTATTTGAAGTAGGAATAGGAAGAAATGGAGTAACAGCTCCCAACGGAGCAGAGCACTGCGACCATGGTTGATCTTTTATGCTGCAACAGACCCTAACCGAACAGAAGACATTCCGCCTTTCGAATAGAGCCAGAATGTCGGTCGCTGAGGAGCTACTAATGTCAGAAGGGGAGAGTAGTTCTCGACGCAGTGACCTCCTCTTGGTCAAAGCTGAGCAGTCACAGAGAATGTAACTGGAAGTCTCATCTGCTTTCAAGCAGAGTCGACAATCTATCTCTTCGGATAGACACATTTTGTTAAGATGATAACGCAGTCTCAACTTTGTTTTGCTGAAGAAGGATACCTTACCATAATTGTAGGGATGAACCAGCTCTTTAGTCTGACGGTTACCTGGTATGTTACGCCAGTAGCGACTTCTCTCGGCTCAAAATCATTTATCAATCAGAGACCTAGTAATAGACCAACTTAATCTACAATATGGCTCCGGTCCACAGATTTGAATGGCAGATCCTGAGCTCGCAAGACTGTCGGCAGACTCATTACTATTGATTACTATATAACATATGAAGTATATTCTGTATAAATTATTTCTATATCGGTAAGGAAGTGGATTCATTACCATTGATTCCTGTGTGATATTTAAAGTATATTCTGTACAAAGTATTTCTATATCGATAAGGGAGTAGGTTAGAAATATTAGAATTCTAACATCTACAGATCATTATCGATTATAAATATATTCCATATTAACTTTATTATTTGAGTAATACAGGTTACACTTTAAGACTGGCCAACCCGGATATACGTTTGAGGCGCTACCAAAATCGCGTACATATATTTTCATAAAGGTTTATTGTAAGCATCACATCTACATAATTATATATATCTCCTTGCAATCATATTAAGCTATCTGTGGTTAAACGTAATGTATTAGTAATTATCATTATAAGTTAAATATATAATTTGATTAATTTTCAAAAAAATTTTAATGTTCATTTTTACACCTCTTTAACATTCTGTCCGTGTAAAAATATACAATTATCACTTATGCACCAAAATTCACAATAAAATTAAATAAAATAATTTAACTTTAATTTTATTATAAGCAATTATCGTGTTTCTAATCTAACCGATTTGCACGTAATTTCATATCAATTACATTTGATAGGCTTTCTCACCAGGTGATTCACTTTAAACCAATTATTTTATTTGATTTATGTTAATGATCATTATTGAAGAAAATAATTAACTTTTATTTGTGTAAATGACATATAGTCAAGCATTAAAATAAATCGCATTTGTCATAGATATTTCAGTTTATTTACGAGTATGCGGAAGTTTTGAAGTAGCTGCTTCATATAATATTGTTGTTTATCTAACATACGATTGTTATCACCTGTCATAAATCAATTACATAGTACAATATAATTGTTATTTATTACATTATATAAACAGGTGTGAATTACTTCACATGCATCGTATTTATGCAAATAGAATAATAATTTGTTAATATGAGATTATTAAATGTTTTCTATCAAAAATCCTCATAAAATGTTTCTTTCAATTCTTTCAACTTTTCATATTTATTTATTTTACTAACAGTTTTTTATTTTAAGTTAGTATTATAGTAAATTTTTATATGTTGTTTAATAAAATTACGGATCAGTATCTATTCATCAATAGTAAAACTATGATTATATGACACTATTTTAATATGACATCTTTGAAAGGAAGACAACCAATATCTTAATTCGATTCTGTTATTCATTCCTTGTAGACAAGTAATTTGACCTTTTAGGCCTTTAATACGATTAACGAGTCTTAAACGAATCGGGAAGAAACTTGGATATACCATCATGATTTTGAATCAAAACAAGAGGTTGAAAACTGATGTGAACCTGGGTGTACTGCTCCAAAACAATTTTACGCACGGGAATTGACTAAAAGCGTGTTAATCTAGTGAAAATACTATTTTTAATTAAGAGAATTAATCTAGTGTATCTAAATATTTTTGTATTTTACACTAATGTCTCCAAAACTAGTAGTTCTAGAAATATTCTTGACAAGTCTTTTTAGAAAGACTAGTCTTGAGCTTATTTTTCGATTTCATCTTTATTTCATCACATGACAAAAAATGTTTTTTTGCGTTTGAATTTAAGACCTCTCTTCTCGAGTTTGCAAATTAAAGAAAGTCGCAGGGTGTTATAACTGAAAAAGGTTATGGTTGTGACATTAATGAAATGTTATATTTGGCCATAAATTGATGGGCATTCTATTAGGTTTTAGAAATATCGTCGCCGAGTAATCGTCGCCAGTTGGTAGTATCGAGATGCGAACGTCCTCTACCGCGTTTTTCATATATGGGTACCAAATCAAACATCGAATCTAGTCGGAACACTTTTTCGCATTCGATCGGCATGACCAAGCCAGAAAAGTCGCTGAATTTTTATGCGCTTAACTATGTCAATATCGCGGTATAACTCATACAGCTCATCGTTCCATTTAATTCGATACTCGTTGTTAAACTGTAAGAGACCATAGATCTTCTGAAGCATTTTTCTTTTGATTGCTCCTAACGCCCTCTCATTACTGTTGGTAATTGCCCAAGCTTCTGCACCATATACCAGGGCAGGCATAATAAGAGATTTGTAGAGCGCGATTTTTGTTTGACGAGAGTGGGCTTTATGTCTCAATTGCCGACTTAGCTCGAAGACATAATATATAGAATATAATTTTCTAGATATGGTTAAATTTGTCTGTGGTTTCTGATGGTAACTTATATTATATATTCCAGATCGAAATCAGAAAATCAGAAAAAAGTATTCTGAACTACAGTTACTTCTTATAAATTAAAGCACTTTGATAAGAGACATGTATGTCTGTTATTCACTATCCACAACATCGATTTCATTTCTATGATTCCGAGTTTATTATTTTAAACTTTAATCTAAAACATTTTATTATTTAATTCTTCAATCATATGGTATAAATACTCCTTATTGGTTGTAAATACATTACGTTTATAACCAAAAGTTAATTAAAAACACCTTTTGTGACATACAATATTTTGAGTTTCTGAATTAATGTTAATATTTTGCACAACATCTGCATTATTTCCCAATTAAATGCAGTATCTTGCATTTGGCCTATACATAGTTGGTCTGAACACATAATATAATACACAATATGTTAAAATATGCTCCGCAATTTGTTGGGATGCACATTGGCATAGATAATTTAGTTGCTAGGAAACAAATGAAATGCACCGAATGCTTTGAATATCTCAAGCAATTGGCAGGTGTCCAAATTTAGTTGGCAAAACATTAATTAAGCCTTAAGATGAGCACTTAGTCCAAATCGAAGGAAATGGGGTGAAATAAAATGAAATTCAAATTGTGAACATTGTAATTTCACACTTTTGAGATAATTTCTACTTTATTTAAATGATAATATCATTCTGACGTCAGTAGCAGTAATGCTTTGCTTTATCATAAATTAATTGAATGAAAATTATGGGAAACAAATTGAATTTCTAATGACTATTAAGTCACAATTTTTTATTCATTTATAAAAAAATTTCCTAAACAAACTCATAATTCAAATTCGGTATTTTAAGAATTTCAATTGTAAATTAATTCCAAGACAATTAAATGATTTATATTGAATTTTTAATTAAATTTAATTGTTAGTGATTAATTCAGTAACAGTTAAGTGTTAAGTCATTAATAGATGTTTTTAGGAGCTTTTTTCTATGTTATGATTATCATATTGTTAACCTCTTTGACTTTGAAAATTTTCTGTGAACCATATTTGGATGCTTTTGTGGGGCCTTCGTCTTTTGAAGTTGCCTTCTACAGCAATTAAATTTTTAAATTTTAATTAAAAATTCTTTATTTTATGAGGAGAATCATATTTAACTTTAACCCAAAAAAAATCATATTAATATTTTTTTGGGTTAAAGTTTTAAATTAAGTGCTCAAATGTTATTTGAATTAATTTCAAAGAATTGACCAAAATGAGTATTGAGTCATATTATTCAACCGGACAGGGTGCTTTAAGAACACACTCAGAACATCTGAAAAATCTAAGCATATTGCTACCATCATGTATAATATTTAATGTGCATAGTGTCCAAAATTCTTGTGGTAAATGAGGACAAAACAAAGTACTTTCTGTCAAAAAACAAATCTCCTAAGTGTCTTGGGACTTACGTCACTGTTGACAATTATAAGTTCGAAGTTGTGAAAGACTTTGTTTATTAGGAACCAGCTTAAACACCATAAATGACGTCAGCCTAGAGTTTCAACGAAGAATCACTCTTGCCAACAAATGTTACTTCGGGCTAAGTAGGCAATTGAGGAATAAAGCCCTCTCTCGACAAACAAAAATCACGCTCTCCAAATCTCTTATCATGCCTGTCCTGCTGTATGGTGCAGAAGCTTGGACAATTACCAACAGTGATGAGAAGGCGTTAGGAGCATTCGAGACAAAATTCTTCGAAAGATCCCTTACGCGTTGGTGACGAGTATTGAATTAAATGGAACGATGAACTGTATGAGCTATACCGCGACATTGACATAGTTAAGCGCATAAAAATTCAGCTGCTACGCTGGCTTGGTCATATCGTGCGAATGGAAGAAAGTGCTCCAGCTTGAAAAGTATTTGATTCGGTACCCGTAGATGGAGGACGTCCGATGGAGGTACAGGACGTCCGAATCTTCGTTGGAAGAACCAGGTGACCAACGATTTGGGGGCGCTCGGTACTACCAACTGGCAACAGAAAGCAACTAATCGGGCTGACTGGCGGAGGCTACTCGAATCGGCCAAGGACGACCCACGTCTGTAATAGCCAACTAAGTAAGTAAGTAAGTGTCCAAAATTATTGAATGGAAGAAACAAAAATTAACAACCATCAATCAAAATTAATTTTGTTGCCTTTCATCCAGTGCTTAACCCACAATCAGCCAACATATATAGAAGACTTGTAATGCTTTCTTTAAAGGTGACATAAAAAGCTTAAATGTGGCAGAAGTATTTCGAAATATATGTTTTCACATACATCCTTTAAACAGCTATATGGTCAACCTAAAAGTTAATTATTTAAAATAATATAAAAGCAATTTTAGTTCAATTGTAGTTCACTACTTTTCGAAACCTCTCTCTATTTTTTAGTCCTAATATATATAATATATATTTGCAAAAGAGTAGAATATACGTAAAAACTTTTAATTAATAATTTATTAAATATCGACTATTATATCTTATGTTTTATATATTCCAATATTATTTTGAATTGTATCATTCAAATTTGGAGTTTAACATTTAGTACTTGTCTCCAAAAAAAAAAAAAATTATTTACAAATAATTAAATATAAAAAACAAGACCACTTATAATGGGTATTTGGCATTACTCGAAGCAGCTGTATGATCAAATTCAATTAATTAAAAAATATAAAAAATATTTTTGTTGTCACACTGAGTGAGGATTTAGCCATTTTTATCGATGGTTCAAAAATTGGTATTAGAAGTGGAGTTTTCTCAGAAGGGCTGAATATATCCCTATAAGTTCCAGATCACTGAAGTTTTTTTTTAGGCAGAAGTGACTTCCATAAAAGACACTTAAGCTTGTCTAGAAGTAGATAATACACTTGAAAGGAATATACATATATATACTATCGGATAGTCAAGCTACTTTAAATCCTTGAGTTCAGTCTAATTTACATCTAGGAGAGTTTTTGACTGCCTCACACCAATAGAAGAAAATCGAATCCTCTCATAGAGATGCTCCGTAGAGATATTAGTCTTGCATAAGATTTACTTACAGGTCATTGTATTGTAGGTAACCATGCTAGGAGACTAAATCTCCCTTTCAACCATATCTGTCGCAGTTTTGATGAGCATGATGAAACTTTATCTCGCCCGCTTTGCTTCCTTCCGGCAAATGCACAGCACCACTTTAACATTTTAAGGGCTTTCTTATTTGAGAATCTTGGTGGACTTCAGGACCTCCCTTTGAATAGCATCATAAGCTTTGTCAAAGGTTCTAGATGGTTTTAACCCTTGGATTAAAACCTGGGATCACCGGTATAGCCTAACCTAACCTAATTTCACTACTATTTGATAAATACCTTTCTATTGTTAAGAATAGTTTATATTAATTAATAATATTAATTAATATTAACTATATTGTTTCTTTCGTCAACACGGATGTTAAATATTAATTCACTATATCTTTTCTTTAATCTAAAATTTTACATTGTTTTTATATAGTCAGTTTTGAATGAATTAATTTAAATTAATTAGTAGTTCGAAAAATAGGGATTGTATTTACACTACACTGAAAGTAATGATTTCTCAAGTCAATCAAATTAATTTTTAGTATTTATTCAAATGATTTATTTAATTTCAATTTGTGTGTTTATTTAATTTTATTTACAATTTCCTTTCTGATTAAATTAGTTTATAAATAATAACAGTTAAATTGTGTATTTTGTCAGGGAAATTGCGTGACTTCAAACGGCAGCTGACAAGAAGCATTTCGTGCAATCACTCAACATTTTGAACAAATTAAGTTGTTTCGTGTGAAATTATTTAAATTAAAAATTTGATAAAAGCGCTAAAAATTAGTAAAATACACGCTATTAAAATAATCAAACAATTTTCTTATTTAAATATTTATAAAGCACAAATCACTGTACTTATTAGTTAAATTCTTTTGATGAATTTTGATTGCCGTTGACATTTTTTTCATTAGTTTTGACAGTTCAAATTTTATTTTAGACTAAAAAAATTTTGAATTTATATTTTTAAGCTTAATTACTTTGTCCTTTTGTGTTTTTCATCAGATACAATGCTTTTTTTAATTTTATATTTTGTGCATTTATTAAAATCAATTTGAGTTGATTGATAAATTGATAAAATTTTTCCAAATATTTGCGGTGATTTTGATTTTTTCCATTTAAAAAATTTCATCTGGTAAATAAATCAATTCATTTCTTTTTAAAAACAAAAATATGAAAATATTTTTTTTAATTAATTAAATTAATTTTTATAAATTGTTTCCTGTAAATAAATTACTTTCTGAATATTGAATGGAATATTAATCTCTTCTCAACTAAATTCACATTGTAAATAAAACCTAACATTTTCGCAATATTATTTTGTTGTAAATATTGAAATACGCTTCAACAAACCACAATAAATGTGGTCAAGAGATACAACTTTATTTTTATGGTTTTGTGTTTACTTCAAACTACCAAATTAACAATTTGCACTACTATAAATGAAGGTATTGTTCACAGTGATATAAATTACCAATCTGCCATATTGGTAAAGTAAGTGTAGTTGGCGGACATAAAGTATCTATTGCGGTTACCTAATATCTTTAAGCCCAATATTTTCATGAGCTCATGTTCATATTCGTATAAGTAAAGATACATATTGGTTCAAGTGTGTATGCATTACTTAATTTACTCATATTGTAGATAATGTTGGTATGACTTTTTGTGGGAAAACAGAAAGATTTTTTAATAACTTTAAACAAATATTTAGGTTCATTACTGAATCAGTAAAATTTTAAGAAAGTGTCAATTAATTTTATGAACTGTATTTATGATACAATATAATTACAGATATTTTAAGGTAAAATGTATTTAACAGTACTCTCAATAACCTTGAACATCATTTACTAAATTTAATTGATATGTTAATAGAAAATGCCAGACTGCATAGGAATTGTTCTATTAAAATAAATTCATATGGGAAGTAAAGTAAATTCCTCAGCTTTACGGAGGTGGTGCTTAGTTTAGCACAAAAATATATTTTCTATGGAAATTATCTGGCATTAATAAGCATAACGTAAACAAATAATGATATTAGCTTTCGCTTTGCTGAAGCTTATGTACTCTTTTAAATCGTTACATTTTATAGGTTAGGTTAAGAAGGCGCGTGCTGACAGTTATCCAACACTTTCACTCGGAGGCATATATTGCCCATTGTAATGCCGTCAAAGATTTTGCCGGAAGAGGGGAGTTGCTAACCTTTATTATCTTCGTGTACTATCCTTGTTAAACCATTTCGTTTTCCAGATGAAATTAAAGAGATCTGATAAGTTTGCTTTCGTTATCTCTGCCAGACCAGTGAATCCCTAAGATATTGTAGTCGCCTTGTCTGCAGTCCTGAACAGAGACACAGGAAGTGGTTGATAAATTCTACCTCCTCTTCATCTTAGCAACTCTTGCATAATTCACTTGTTGGAACTCGCCACCATTGAAGTATAGGCGCAATGGCACCGTACCCCGTTAGTATTCCAGTAAGTGCATGAAGTGCAGATTTGCTGAAGCACAAAAGGGTTTACGTTAGCGAACTCAGAATCTTCTCACAGTTCATAAATCACATTTTATAAATTACATTTAAAATTAGAAAATAAATTAGAAAATAAAAAGGTTTTTCTAACAAAAAGCTGTGACTAAATCGCTTGTTCATATGGCAGCTATACTTGATATGAATAAAATTTTGTATATTCTCTCATATGAATATAAGTATATTCTGTGCCGAATTTAATTTGAATGTCTTAAAAACAAACTTAACTCATATCCAATTATTTAGTTTATGCAACATCTAAAGGATATAATGTATATAATTTCTTCAATCCGACAAATGATTTGAACTACTTCCAAAAAATGTGTGTGTTAAGTTTTATTCGAAAACTGTGAGAATAGTTTCGGATAAAACAGACAGACGAATAAGACTAAATGAACTTAGCTTGTTGAATAAGTGCATATATACTTTATAGCGGCTACGAAGTTTCCTTCAATGCGTTACAAATATCTGAATAAACTGTAATAATACATCGTTTTTACACCTTTTTTGTGTCTTGGGTATAAAAAATGATCAGTCAATCAAAATTTATTTCGTCTTCTCTGAATTAGATTTAATCATGTGCAAAGAGTTATACCAGAACTTGATCCAATCTTATATATATTTTTTGTACACTGATTAAGTTTCCGAATTAGATTTAATCGTGTGCAAAGAGTTATACCAGAACTTGATCCAATCCTACATATATTTTTTGTACACTGATTAAGTTATTGTCTTCAATTTTTTTATCGATTTTTTCTTGGCCACAATCAGATTGAAACATCTTCCATATAATGATTATTTTAGTTTAGGGACTAGAAAAGAGTCACTCTGGGCCAATATCACATGAGTCAGGTGTGTTTGAGCAAAACCATTCGTTAAAATTCTTATCAAAAACTATCAACGATGAACACTTGGTGTCATCGGAGTACAGTCAAAAACAGATGGTCTAAATGCACTGGTTTAGATTACCACCAAAGTTTCATGTCAAAATAGAATATAGAACAACTATTTTAATATACTTTATCGTTTTCTATCTTTAAAAATGTGTTTTTCCAATTTAAAATATAATATTAATAATGCAAATGTATGGTTTAGAGTTATACATTTTCTTATATTAATACGAGTAATAAGATTTCTTAGAAATAATTAATAAGATTATTTGTAAATTCAATGATAAATAAACCATATGTGGTTAAAGTCTTTCCAAAAGACTTTATCAAAGTGTATAAAGGCTTTCCAAAACAGTGCATTTAAAACGATTTGCTATAATTATTTTTATTTTTAGAATTATTTTTTATAATTGATTAAGTAATTAACAACTACTACTTAAATATTAGTATTCCAACATTAAGTACGAAAAAACGCACTGCGAATTTTAATGACATCAAATAGGACTTTAGAACTATTTGAAAAATTCGTTATTCGTTTTCCAAATTGGAATAATCATATTCGTCTAGTCATCACATAAACAAAGTTTGGGTACCATTTAGTACCAAATATTTACCTAAATAATTTACTCTAAATTCTCTGTATTTGATATTTAAACTCCATAGTTTAAATAAAACTATGGCGCGTTAAACTCCATAGAGTTATAATATAGCACAAAATAAATTTTTTGATGAAATTATGAATAAATTTCCCTCGATGTGACTAATTCAAGTAAGCTTTATAATTATCATTGAACACAAAGTATTTGCTTGAATAATTAAGTTTAAATTCTCTGTATTTAATAACTAATTACGCATGCTGAAGTCCATAGTTCTATACCATAACAATAAATAAATTTGATGATGCAATTTCAAATCAGTTCCTCAGTTCCTTCTTCCTCTTGAACTAACCATGTTCACGTCAATTTTATAAATACTAAGGTACTTTATATCATTTATCAGACGTTAAATAATATTGTTAAATTTCTTAACAAAATTTGTATATCTAATGTCAAGATATATATTTTGAATAGACTGAAAAGTCTACTGTCTAAACATATATGGATGCGCTTTCTGAAATTAGCAGTCCAAAAACTAATTAAACAAATAGTTGTGCTCCGCAAACATTGATAACAGAAAGTTGGTGGTATCCAAAACAGCGTTATGGTAAGCCTAAGATTCTACTTTATTAAAAAATATATCAGTAGGAGAAGAAACTAATGCCTAAAAAACTGTTGATAAACAAATTTTTAATCGAGAGGTCTAAGAAATGCTCAAGAAAACTGTTGATAAACAAAGATAGCCCAAGGTAAAATATCTTGTAGTAACTTCCCGAAAGTTTTTTTTTTTGTTAAATTAGCTTATAAAGGAGGACTGCATATTATAAATCTCTATGACCTCTCTGGGTTACAATAACACTTTCATCCAGACGAAAGAAGCTAAAATAAAATATCTTGTATTAAATCCAAAAAATAAATTCTTTTGTGAATTTAGCATATAAAGGACTGTATAGCAGGCAATAACTCCGAATTCTTAGACATCTATGGGGTACGTTAACCTCTCTATCCAGAGGAGAGAACATAAAGTATAATATCTTCGACAATATTTTGGATTAACTGGAAAAAATTTTTTTTTCACTTCTAATAAAAACTTATTGAAGGCTACAGTTTATATTTAGAATTTATTTTCTTTCGTAATCAGACTAATTTTTATGGAACTCAAAGCTCCGAGTTATTAGACCGGATATGGATATATGCATAATAAAAACAAAATCCAAATGTAGAAACAGTTGATTAGGTCAAGCTTTCTTTAGGGTTTTGTAAGAGCTGCTTTCATAACTATTAATGGGCGTGCCTGGGAAATCGAAAACGTACCCATTTATCATCTAACCAAAATATTGATTTCTTTCTAAATAAAGTATGTTAAAAAATTTTAAATGAAATTTTTTTTGTTCGTTTAAATTAGATGTTAGTTGTGAAATGTAGATGTAATTATGACGTATTTGTCATAGTTTTAGTTTAATTGCACTTACCGCAAAATAATACTATAGCTGTGAATAGTAAAAATGTGTGGCACCCTCTCATTTTGTGTGCTTGACCGATTTAATTAATTTGGATTTTAATTAGATTAGAAATTAGATTTAATACTTTGTTGTAAGCAGGAGCGGTCTTTTGATATTTAAATTTTTTTCTCTATTTAATTAACACAAAATTTGTAAAAACACAAAATCGGAACTCTATTCGAAATAAGTGCCTTATTTTAATTCATAATTTGTTGTACTAAACTATGCAGTAAAGTTGTTGTTATTAAGCGTAGATTATATGCATTGCAAACAATGGAATAATCTAATGAGTTCCCAACAAATAATCACCAATAAAGGAAATACCTAAATGATTGCACCGATTTTGCGTTGTTGTTTTTCATTAAGTCGGTTTTTATTTAAAATTTATAAATTATGAATTATAAATTTTTCCAATTTTTTCAAAAACTCTTATTATCGTTTGTTAACACATAACTTCGAAAAAAAATTCCACTTGCTTCCGTTGGTTGCGTTATTGCATTTGATGGATGCTTTCTGTTGGAACGCGTTTATATTAACTTTGCTTCCTTAACTTTTTAAGCGATACTCTATTCTTTTATGATTTTTCACATACGAAACTGACACTTTAATTAGTTTTCACTAGTTTGCATTATATTTAAAATTTTTAATTATTTTCAGTTTAATTTTAGTAATTAACGTTGAAGCTCAGTTCCGTTGAGAAGCCAACAACCGCCAGCTCTGACAGATACCTTCGAAATGAATAGCAGAGCTCAGTGAATCAAGTTGTGAATTATTAAAGTAAAACTTGTGCTGGCTGTCTGACGATTGCCGGCTTATTTGTTGTCTGATGTGCGACAATTTTAAGCGTACACAATTTTACACACTCATCTTGGCTTCTGTAAGTACAATTACTGGGCTACAGTGAATGTATCTATGTATCTATTTATCATACTTTAGCTGCTTGTACTGAGGTAGCTACGAACAATACGCTCACTGGTACTTTAAACATAAATATATCTGTGTGTACATATAAATAACATTTAAAGCAGACAATTGCGTTTATAAAATGAAAGCGAAACCTTGAGGGAAATTAGTTGATCTCTAATCCTCCATATCACGCAGGTAATCCCATAATTATTAATAGGAATTTCATTTCAATTAATGAAAGAGATTGATAAGCGAAAAGTGAACATCTTCTTTGACACATGAAACTATACCTACATTCACTAAGTGCTTAGTCACAGTCATCAAAGTGAAAAAGTGAATAGTTTCAATTATATGTCCGCAATATTGTTTAAATACAGCAAATATTATTATTACTCTATTTAAACAAATAGCTCCGCAACGTGATAACAAAACAAAGCTTAAGTCTTACAATTAAAAATAAAATAATATTTTAAAGTAACATTTTTAGTATTGTTCCACCACAAATCCTAATTCAATGATTAGATTTGATAGCTTCCGGACCTGATGAAAAGTAAATAAACTTCGAAATGTTTAAAATTTTTGTATACAAAATAATTATATAAATAAATGTACACAAAATATAATATAACATATAGCACAAAACTTAAAAATTCTTTTTATTTCAAAAAGTTTCCAAAAAGCATTTAAATATAAGAAATAAGTTCAAGACCATTAAGTAAAAATAAGAATTGTTTGTTGTAATTGACTACTGTTCAAAATACCTCAAAAATAATATTGAAAACAATAGTCTATATAAGGAATTTAGTTTAAAACAGATGTTAAAAATCAATTTAAAAACCATTTCAGTAACGAATGCACTGTCAAAGAAAGTAAACCCAAAACATTAATGTGATGACCCCTATACCATTTCTAGTAAGTTGTTCAATCCAATTTCAAGAAAACATCGGCATTTTTATCTAAAAGTATCTAACTTATATATCATCATTATAAAGGGAAAGGAATATTGATTTATTAACATTTCAATTATATATAAGTAACTGAGGAATACTAAGCACTTTAACTATTTTAATAATTGTTTAGTGTTTAATGGATGTTAGAGTATAAAATTGAATTGTCCTGTTTCATAAGTTATGAGAGGAAAGAAATCTCTTTCCAAGATGGACAAGTCTGCTGGTTTATAGTTCTTAGTTTTAAATACCATAGAATACTCGTATAAATATGTTCACGAGTTTCAATATCCATTTTACAGAAGCTATAAAAATTATTATATGAAAGGCTAATTTTGTTCTGATGATCCCTTAATCACCTGAACTATTAGGAATCTCAGTTAGCTCAGTTAACTCTGCTCAGTTAATAAAGATTTTTTTATGCATTAAATTCCAGTGGACAAGTTGAAGTTTTTAATTTGTTTTTGTTGTTTACAGACCAACTAATAGATTTTAAATTGATACTTTTCGCTCCTTAAGTATTTCTAAAATGAGCCACTTTGACATTGGTTCCATTTCAATTAATTATCATTTGATCTACATTCGTTTGATAATTTAATCAATTATATCGTGGCCTACATACTTTTTATATCCAAAAACCTACCACAAAGTGATAGGTACTTGCAATAAAGTACCTGCAATAAAAACAAGAGATGGAATCTATTAATTGCTCTGCATGTCTTATCCCTAGACTAAAAAAAAAGCGATTTCAATGTCTTAGACATCAATTGTCGGACCGCAGAGAGTGGACTTGTCGGATCTGCTCAGTTTTATCTGGTAGATTAAATGATTTAACAAAATTAATACATAGATACAACAACGCTTATTGTAAACTGACTCTCCCAGTCAACTTTGATCAACATGCGAATTATTAACCTAATCTGACTTAAAGTTAAAAAGTCCACTTGGTTCTCGAAAAGTATGTTAATTTGCATCTTTTATTGATCCTCTCCTCAAATATTTGCTAGCTGAAGCTTCGAAGACAAATAGCCCCATTTATGTCTCAAATAATAAACTTGAATGCTTTATAACGTTTTTAAAATATGCACTTAAATACAGAAAATATAATTGATAAGCGGCATTTGGCAGACGATATTGTATCAAAATCATAAATTTTATATAATAAATAATATAAATTATTTTTAATAATATTTACATATGTAAATATATAATAAAAATATTAACATATTTAAAATTATATATCATTTTTTTTATGATATATGAAATTGTATTATACACGTGAGCAAAATATTTATCTTATCTAATTAATTACATTGCTTATTATACTTGGTATGTGGAACTATTAAAGAATAAATGAACAACAAAAAAAAATAATAATAATAAATAAATGTGTTATTCTTATTTGGACTCTTTTCAATTTGTTGTTTAATATTCATGAACAAATTCGCTTAGTAATTTTTTTTTAAACGAAAGCATAAAACACAGCTATACATAATTTAATTAACTAATTACAGTTTCTGTTACATTTCCATACAATTCTTTTATTTTTAACATGGTTTTTATGGTATACATTATGGTATATATAAATCTTATGTATTTTCAGTATTTTAAAAACTTTTTTTAAATTTTTAATTTGCGACATTGTGATGCAGATGATATCTTTTGTAGAATATATAGTAAAATAAAATTTTAAATAAATATTGTTTTTTTCCTGGCTTCTTAATAAATTTTTTAACTTGTGATAAACAAGCTTTATGCAGTATTTAGAGTAATAACAGCCACAATTTTTTTTCTAGTGATATAATTATTTTTGTTGCTGACTTCTATTGTTTGGCTTTAACGGGTGGATTAGCTCATTCTAAGCTCCCTACCATCGACTGTTAATTTGTTTCTGAGTCGTACTTGTAGATCTAGGCCTCATTTTGGGGCAATTTTATAAAAAGTATTGAAACATATATTTGTAAATTTTGAAAGAAAATATTGAACAACCGCACATATTTTTGGACTTTGATTAAAACTCGACGAATCCATCGTTCTGATTTTTTCCTTATCGCAGATAATTACTTAATATTCGCGACAAGTCCAGTTCATCAGCAATCATTTTCTCGGTTAATCTTAAATTTTTACTATTTTTGTATTCCACTTATAATTTAAAAATCTTGGGCAAACCGCGTAAGACTGATTTTCCATAGATAAAGATCCGATCTGGAATCTCACTTCGAATAAAAAACTTAACTTTTTTCTCCATATGCTATTTGGTTCATATTAAATATTTCCACGGGGTTAAGATTACTTCGAAAATCGTAGAGAACGGCAAATCGTATAGCGTGCTGGGAAGGATTTTCCCCAACTCTTTGTGATTAACTGTGGGTTTTCTTGTTTCCATTTTGACTGGTTGTTGTGAAATTTCAAATGAATTGCCGAGAGATAATTTCAATTCAGTTGGCATTTTTTGATTTGTCCAAAAATTATTCTGATTTGCCATGTAGGTAGAATTTTATTAACCTCTCCATATCTTTAGTATTTTCACAATATGACGTCTGATGAAAACATTTTAAAAGACTAGGTTAAGATATATATTTTGATGAAATATTTAAAAGTGCTTCAAGAAATCGTTCAACTTAAATGGACTAAAAGTTTACTTTTTCCCAATACATCAATAATGTTTAAAGTAGAAGGTTAATGGCATACTGTTTTAAACTTTACTCATAAAAAAAACAATTGAAGTTTTTTATTTCTAAGGAATTGCATTCATTATAACAATTTATAGAGTTTTGTCCAAAACTTTTTATGTTCATTCTTTAAAAAGTTGAATTACCAAAAAGTTGCAGCTGTGAACCGCAAATGCATTGAGTTGGAGCATCGGCCATTATCTAATCCATCGATACGGGCTAGTAAAAATGTTTATTGCAGTGAAATAGTTAAATGTAATTATTTTTGGCTTTTTTATAAAGTATATTATTGAAATATTTTTATTTAGCAATTTTTGTAAACTTAAGAATTTAATAAGCAGTGTTTACAGTAGTGTTAATAAAAATTTTTAAAGCGGTTCGATAAATTAAAATTCAGAATATTAGAGTGTGAACTAATCGTTCGTTTCAAAAAACAGAAAAAAGTATTTTATATTGTTTTATGTTTCTAACGATTTTATTTATTATTCATTAAAAAAATAAAATAAAAATTATTTTATAATTAAAAAATTTTAATTTCATCAGCAATATATGTTTTTAAATTGTCGATATTAACTTTTCTTTGTTTAAGATGAACTATCAATCACTATTGATTCGTTTCAGTGTCAGACTTTAACCTGCTAAAACCACCTCTTACGAATGAATAGAAAAGATTTCAATCGCATTGTGGAAACTTCATTCCAGTTTCCAGAGCGATATGAGCGAGGGGCTTTACGTAGTGGGCTAGGTTTATCTAAGCCAGAAATCATGGGTGCGTCGTGGGTTAGGTTATACCATCGATCCCTAGGGAATCTACATAGACCGTGTATATATGGAAATTATTCACCTAAAACCTTTGGCGAAGTTTAAAATATCGCAGGTAGATGAGGATTTACCTAATATAATATATATTACATATAATATACAAATAGTTTAATATGAAGGGAGATTAAATTTGGTATTTAATTTTAAGCGAATGAGAACAGTACCTGATATAAAAAATAAGTAGCGTTATCAAAATTTATTACAATTTAATTTGAACTAAGCTGTTTTGATTGTTTTATTGCCACGAATTATTTAAAATTATATTAAAAACATTCATAAGCCCGTGAGATTAGATATTAAAGATGTTTAGTATAATTATTAATTTCTCAAAAATATAACAAAATCTTTAAATATATTTTTTGGCATTGAAAAAGTTACCTTTAGAAATTTATAAACCCAAAAGAGACTTTTATTTAATTATTTTATACTTATTTTTTTTTTTATTTTATAGCACTATACTTGTATACATATGTTTGGATTAAATTGAGCACTAACTGCATGCATCAGTGAAGTAAGGAGATTTACTTCGTAATAATAATGAATTGAATTTGGTTGAATGAATCGACAAATTTGTATTGTCAACACAATTTTAAATTTCTTTTTAAAATAATAATATATTATCAAGTTCATTTTGTAATAAGCACATTTTCAATCCCTTACTTAATTTCTATGGTAAATAATATAGTGTATTTTTCTTTTCAATATTCTACACACCTATATATTTAGTAGTTCTCTATGTATTATGTACAAATTAGTGGCACTACACTTAAATAAATATGTTTCTGTTTCATTTCACTTCAAATAAACTCTGAACATATACAACATTCTCACTTTCACTTTCTTCTTTAGTTATATATAAGTCGTAACCACTAAGCCATGAGTTCTTTCATTTCCCTTTTATTTTGTTTTGGTTTAAAATTTCTAACTTTATTTTCTTTCATCAACTAATTTTGCAGTGTATGTGAAGTGCAGCACAATAGCTCTCTGGTTGCACATTAGCCATGGAAACTATTATAGCTGTAGGACATTGTGGATGGTGTAAGTAGCGTATTAATGAATGTGTTTTGCGGTGAATAATTTCTGTTGTTATTGTTTCTGCTGCTACTTGTGGCTTTTATTGTGTGTCAAGCTTGAAATTATAAAAAATGCGGTTTTTTCTAATCTCAGTAAAAAAAATGTTGATTACGTGTTAAAAACTTGGAAAGAAAAGTAAGAAGCTTACATTCATGTACAGATGGAAATATAGGTCTGTGCCAAAACAGTATTTTTCGGTTTGAATAACAACCGGAAATTAAGTTTTGAATAGATTTTCCACTTAAGTTGTCCTAATTTAATTTAATTTACCGAAAATGCGAGTATATAAAAATTTTAAAATATTTTAAAGTTTTTATTTTATTATTTCAAAACCATATATATTTAGAATAACTTTTAATCTAAAAAAATAAAAAGTCGTTAGTTGTCTTATAAATTTGTATAATCCGATTTTCGTTACATATATTTTAATATCTAATATTTAAATTTCTAATTTTTAAATCTAATGACTTTCTTAGCATATAATATATATAATATAATATATGAGCATATAATAAATAATTAATTCAATTATTCTACAGCTGTTTTATGATTTTATTCCAAATAACACATCAAGTGAAATTGTTAATGAACTTTCACAACAAATTAACAAAATTCCAAAGGGCGAACATGCAAGTCAAGTACGGCTTTGGGTCAGTTGGCTAATGAACACAGACTTTGAGCATCAAATTTGCAGGGTACGAGTTAAACACTTACCGTTTCAAAAAATTATAAGAAATAATTAAATATAAGAAATAATTCCAAGACCAGTGATGAAAAGACCAGGAAACAGCTGTAGGGTCAGCCAAAAATGGAATTAATTCAAATAATATAAAAAGGAGGTCCATTGGGTTCGGGCTTTTGATTTTGACAAAGTTACTAAATTATTATATAACCTATTATAGCATTTTCTCAATATATTTTCAGTCATAAAACAATGTTTAAGAAACATATTAAATCGCGCTTTTTTTTATTATTTTACATAAGTAATGCTCTGAATGTCATTAATTTTTGACACCTATTGTTTAATGGTGGCCACTTTCTAAAAGTCATATCTAATATATACGAGTGGCATTGTTAGCTGTTTAGTCTCTGGACTTACACATATAAGTAAATTCTGTTTGACATTGACTTATGATTGATTTTACAGTTGTAACTTAAGTGTCAATGCTTGACATGCTTAAGTGATCTAATATGGTGACTTCATTCACACTTAAATCAGTTTGGAGACTTAGTTTACGACTGTTAAATCGATGTATAAATCGATATACTATGAATAATGCAAATTATATTTTCTGAAATAGGAGTTGAAGATTATTATCTCAGTGTAAACATTGTAATAGAAAAAACAAAACGAAACTTTTAATTTTTTGCTTATTATGTATAAAGACCAATTGGATCTGTTTAGTTTCTTTAAAGCAATCTGGTGTTATGACTCAACTGCAAGAGGTTTTTTATTGTATTTATCACAATTCATTCCTTGTTACAAGTCATTTATTGCAATAAATGACATTTATTATGATTCAATAGCTTAAGATGAATTGAATTTTTAATAATGAGATGAGATATTTTTGTACATATTGTTTTTTAATTCTATTCCATTCAGTGTTTTTAATAATAAAAATTTTTTTAATAGAGCATTTACAAGGATCTATAAATAAAAATGTGTTAATAGCTTCAATACAAACGCTTAACACAGTCTGAAATTCTACCCACTAAAATTACCTCTTAGGACTGAATGGAGAAAATGTTTACAACTGTACCAAAGGGCAATGTGTGAAACTTTATTCCAATAAATAAGAGTGAAAGTTGAGATAAAGAGGCTTAGCACTTAGAAGTCTAGGTTTACCTAAGCCCGTAAGCATGGGTGTGGTACGTTGAGAAAGATGGTAGGGCGAATAATGTAAATTAAATAGCTTTTATATTTATCAAACTATATTGGAATTGTCACATTCAAATTAACTTGCCGGATTTATTGTCAATATAGTAATTCTAGAGGCAAACAGTAACAATATTTATCACCTTGCAAAAAATTTCTAATTTCAGCTAGTGCTTTTATTACCGGGGGTTTTAAAAGACTTCGTGGAAGTGTTAAATGACTTTTTAGTATATAAGTATAAATAGGTAAATATATTAAATATATTATTTATTATATTATTAATTATATTATATAAATATATTAGTATATAAGTAATATTGATAACCTAAAACTAACAATTAGAAAAACAGATTAGTAACTAAATTTAAAATTATTTTAAAATTGATGTTTACTTTTCTTTATTATACAAGATTTTATAAAACAATGACTTCGAAAAGTTGATGTAATAAACCATTTATATATAGTATATGAACCTCATAACGTTTTTTTTAATTTTTCAGAAATTTAGTTTGAAAAACTATGAGTGCATCTTAAATCTAATTATCATTACATTGTATTTTGTAAACAGTATTAATTTAGGTAAACTTCAATTTATTTTAGCTTAATTTAATGAGTTTTATGATTTATCACAATAGTGAAAAAAATATTTTTTTTTTAAGATATAACAATTATTTGACTTAAAAATAATTATTAACAGTTACAATTATATAAATAAGTAAAAATAAATCAGGTGGTTTTTTATGAAAATATCATACGCAAGTCATGCAGTTCTAAGTGGTTTTAAAATTTATTCATTTAAGCAGAAGAAACTTTTAATTATGAAATATTTATTCATGAATAATTTTTTAACAAATTAATAATTATTGTTATTATTATTACTATTTAGTTATATGATTTTGTTATTAATGATGTTTATTAAGCTGTAAATATTTTACTTAAATAAATCAAAAGTAATTTAGAAATGATAATTAATATACGCGTTGATTATAATATACCTGTATATAGTATATATTATATATGTATATATTATATAGAAGAATATTATACAATACTAGATCTAATAATTAAAAATATTGTAGATAATATCATCGCTTGGATATTTGAATTATACATATTTGTTAGATAAAATATTGTAATAGACTTGAGAAAAAGTATGCGAAATATTTCTATTTATTAGATTCTTAAGTGTAAAAACTTTGGAATGGTTCAGTGCCTCTAATAATTGACAGTGGTTGACTATATAGCATAAACAATTTGGTTACTTTTAAAATTTTATTATGATTAGGAGAAGAAACAAAATTGAACAAAAATAGTTTACTCGCTTTTTTTCTAGAAATGCGAAATATACTTTTCTCCCTTACCGACCTCTCAATGAAAAACTTCTCAATGCAAAAAAAATTATGGGTAAGGTTCAAGAATACTAATGTACCAAGGAGTCATAATCAATCGCAAAGCTATTTTAAACTAAATAAACACAATATTGTAGTGACATTAATATTTTCAAAATCGTTGACAGAGTAGACATCGATGTTGAGACAAGTTGTACTATGCACTGGTGACATTTGATTGATATCACCTGCCATGAGATTTGACTACTTAACCAAATGATTGATACAATATTTGAAATGAAAATTAAAAATTATAATTATGCTTTTTTAACTAAATAGGGTTGTAATATATTCATTAATCAACGTTAAAATTCTATGTATTCAATGATATGAAAGATTTTATAGTAACTGACTTGATCGTCAGGTCTGTTTAACTTATATACTGATGATGTTCTTGATGATATCTGTGATAATGTAGATATCTGGGTAACTAATTTTTACATTTTTATGAAGCAATAGCTCGGTTCTGATAAATATGTAGCTCTTGTTTTATTATATTTGTGTTTAATGTCTATACTTTACTTACTTATAGTGTACCATTAGGAACACTTTTCCAAGTTTAACTATTATTCAAATATTTTTTCTTGCTTTTAAAACAGAAACTGAAACTTGTCAAACTAACTTAACATTTATACCAACTTTGATGCCAGTATCTTTTTAAGATAGGGATACCTATACACTCCATATTGAATTCTTTAAAGTTTATTTCCCATAACATTTCTTATCTGTGCAGAATATTTTTCCAACTGTAGCAGAATAATACTTCACCAAAAAAGGTAGGTATCATTATGTGCTGCAGTTATGGAGATAGTTCAGCTAGTGTGGAAGTAATTCATTTTTTAATTCATCAAGAAAAAAATTCAAAAAACATTTTAATTATTTGTAATTTAAAAAAAAATTTGTAATTTAAAAATAGATATGATGCGGAACTAATTTAAAATTTTATAAATAATTTAATATGCATTTAATTTAGAAATGAAAAGTAAACATTTTTGTGTTATTTTTCTTGGAAAATTGATTTAATGGTATTATGGTGCGTATGAGTAACGTGTAGAACGCCTAATAAATTAATTTTTTTTAATTACTTCTAAAAGCAGTGCCACACTGGTAATATTTATTTTTAAGTAGAATTTATTGATTAATCTGATTCAAAACTAAAAAAGAAAAATTTGTGTGACATATTCGTCTTATTTTTTTTTACTGAAATACCATGTGTATGTATTTGGTGTGATGTAAAGAAAAATTAATTTTTTAAAAGTACTTCTAAGGACAATATGGTCCTAAAACTTTTGATTTTCATGTAGAATTTCAATACTAATTGAAATCAAAAATAATAATAAAAGAATTTTTGTAGTATGTTCTTTGAAAATTCATTTATCGGATATAGAGTAGGCATTTACTTGATGTGTTTTGTAGGAGAAAGAACATTTTAAAAAATTTCAAAAAATAAATCAATCCTGAAAATGTTTATTTCTCTGTAAAACTTAAAACTGAATTTTAAGCAAAAATTGACAATCATTTTTTTTTGAAATTTTACGGTTAATATTAGTACTTAAATATAAATAAACTTAATTGTTTAAACAATTTTTTAAAAGTTCAATTATTTATTTAAAACACATTAAATTTTAAGTTTCTATCATTCATACAGCCTTATATATAGCCGTTTAAAAATGTGTCTACAATACCAATTCTTAAAACCCCAAGGGTCCGTATCTCCTAAGAAAAAAATTTCAGAATTTTCTCCTGAAATATGTTTGTTAGCATATAATGATATATATATGTACACAAATTAAGTAGCACAACTACCTCATCGTCAACACATATGTTAATGACATTGTAACCAATACATAAAAAAAGCTCGACACGATACAATTGTTTCTATTTTGTAAATTTAAATTTGATTTAATTGCTGGTTCATATTAGACTCTACTTCTAATATTAAAGTAAGATTGATGTTGGTACAGTGAGAACAGTTAATAACGTTTCAGAATACTTATTCTGTCTTTTACCATATCTTTTATATATTTTTTTTGGTTCTACATACAACTGCAAAACCTTTATAAATGAAGTAACGCATAACTTGAAGTTAAAAGTATAATTTCACTATTCCATTTCCAAAGTAATATAGCGTTTTTATGAATTTTACATCAAACTAAGTTTAATATAATTTTATTATACATCAATGCATATTTCTATATTTTTTATTAAATTTTATAAAAATAATTTATTTTATTTGTGATTTCCTAGAATTTGATTTTTATATAAAATTATGTTGAATTGATAACGAATTCGATAAAATTTGCTTTCTTATCAAATATATTTCAACAGTTGACAACAATCTTCATCAAAATACAAGCAAATTAATTTTTCACACAAATAAAATGCAAATTCAGCAAAGTAAAAGGGATTATGAGATGATGGATTATAGGGTCAACGTACCTGATTTGCTTCCTGATAAAAAAAAATAAAAAATGCGGCAGATAAAGTACGTACGGATATATACACATTTTGTATGACATTTATTTCGATTGACATTTTTAGGGTCATATTGACTGCCAAAAGAAAATTAAAAGAGATTTAATAAATTCTTAGTCTGTCAACTCATATTTATCTAAGAATTAAAAGTTTCTCAAAGTTTTGGAAAACAATTTCGTAGAAGTACTTGTGGTTAAAGGGATTATGGCAAAAAAAAATTTTTGAAACGTACACTAAATATTCTTATTTTGCGTAAAACAACAAATTAAATTAAATTTTAAAATTATTCATGTGTTTTTTTATATTTAATTAGAACTTAGAAGATTAAATCAAAAAGAAATTATTTATTTAATAAAATTTTAAGCATAGAGCCATTAAAACAGACAGACATGGTGGTAAATATATAGTCGTTTGGAATTCTTAACCCACACCTTACTATCAAAGTAACATTTAGAAATATATATATAAAATTACTAATAAACATTTAATTTAAAATTAATAAGTTATTTAAACTTATTAATTATTTAAAATGTTTTCATGTATAAATTATAATAATATGAGTATTATTATTACTGTTATTAGTATTATGTTAATGAAGTTTGTACTGACATATAGAGATATATTTTGCTCCTTTCATAGACTAAGAATATTTCTCAAAGTCCAACTTCTTCTATAAAGCGTATCATTGAACCTGAATTAAAGAGTTTATTTCTTGATCGAATAAAAGATTGTTATTATTATGTTAGTGGAATTTATAGTCACATATAGAGATGTACTGTACACCTTTTATGGACTAAGAGCATTTCTTAAAATCAAGCTTCCTCTATAAACTGTATTATAGAACCTACATTGCAGAGTTAATTTTTAAACCGAATATAAGATTGTTACTATCATGTTGGTGAAATTTATACTGACATCTAGAGATATAATGTACTCCTCTTATAAACTAAGAGTATTTCTCAAAGCCCAACTAATTCTACTGTATTATTGAACCTGAATTACTGAACTTATTTCTTGATGTAAGTGGGCACCAAGCTATTTTTTTCATTTATGCATCAGTACCATCCAAACCAATAGCACGTATTTCGAGGTCTCATTCTATTTTCTACATAACGTAAATGTTTTATTAGAGTAAGTTCCCAGTCCTGTAGTGATTTCTATATTAGATTATAAAATATATACTTGGCAAAGCTACTAGTTTCAGACAAAACTACATTTATTTATTGAGACATTTTTGAACCTTAGTGAAGTATAACAACAAAATATTATTATTTTTAATTAGTTGAATTTTTGAATAACCATAATACTCCATTGAGAGTTGGTAAATGTCCATCAACAGTGGTATTTTTTGGAAATATTTCTTATATATAATTATTCTTAAAAAATTTTTAAGATTGTGAGGACAGAGAGTTGAACTTGTACCCACTCTTTCAAATTTAAAACTCAGAGTCATTTTAGATTTTTAATTTAGCTTTAGCTTAATTAAAAAGCTTGACTTAATTATTCAAATAACCTAAAGCCGTATTATGGCTTGTATGTTCTAACGATTAGTTAAAAAACCTTTTACTTACTATTGCTCTAAAGCCTCTCTATTAAAACAATAGTTTCTCTTAAGAAAATAACTATTTTCGTCATAATTGACTTTAAAATCAAATTTAATATATTTATTTATGTATGATAATATTTTGAACTTGTCAGTATTTTGAAAAGTTGAATTTCTATAAATAAATATAGCTTAAGTGATTGATATTCAGACCTTCAAGCTAGAAGTTAGCGGTCATGTCATGAGTAAACAGAATTTTAGAAGAATTTTCGATTTGTTGGCTTTTTCTAGGTTTTGCGGTTATTGGCTTTACTGTGAGTCTCAGAATATAAATTTTCTTAAATGCATGAATATCTTAATGGAACCATTGGTTGAGCTAATTCTTTTCTCTACAGCTACTAACTACCTTCAATTTAGTTTTTAGTTTGAACTAATTAAATTGTACCCTCTTTTCTTTTACAAAAGTTGCACTTTCAGCGCCTTAAAGATATTTACAGGCGGCAGTTTCTCTTAATTAAACATCAAGTAGCACCGCTTAAGTAGCTTTCAATTGAAACAATGTAGGCGCATAGGTAAATTGCATCCACAGTTGCATTTAAATTCGTGGTTAACGTTGATGGCAAAATAAAGCTTGCGGTTAGCTTAAACTATTAGAGCGATGTCAAATAAATAAAATAGTTTAGAAATCGTGATAGCACAAATATGTTATCATAATTAACCAATAAAAAATAATTAAATTTATTTAAAAAAAAAAATAAAAATTTAACTGATTTAAAAATAAAAAAAAATTTGATTTATTTAAACATTAAAAAACAATTTAAAAAATTAAGTAGCGATTTTTCAAATTGAAAACAGTGCAGTGTTAAAAACCTTAATAATAAAAACCGCGATTTTTAAATCTTCTGCCCCGTTTAATTGAAAAAATTGTCTACAAACTATTTTTACTGCTTTTGTATCAAATCACAATAGCTTCTAAGCTTATTCAGTTCTGGTTAGTAAAAAGTTAACTTAAAAAACTATTGCCTTACAACCAAACAAAAAAAGAAAAACCAAGAGAAATTAATTGCCCTATTTGTGGTTGACAGAAATTCCTTTTGACGTTTGCTTCAGTTCTTTTGAGATCCTTAGGATTCATAATCTTTTATGTGCCTTTTAAAATACAATAAAAATGGCGCCTATTCAAAATGCAGTGCAAACTTTGCTATGAAACGTTCTGGAAAATCTTAGAACAAACAATAGAATTCGTTTTGCGCTTGGTGAAGTGAAATACGAAAAGGATAATTCCTAGGATAATACTACTAGTTTCTGTGAAAAGCTTAACAAAGTAAGTGATTTCTCTTAAACTATTTTTACGATAAAAAATTTTGAGGTTTATATGAAGACAACAAATATTGGGGGCGTTTCTTGAACAAGAAAATTAAAATTAAAATAATAATAGAAAATTATTAAAGCAATTTATAATATTTTTATTATTCTTATTATTTTTGATTATTCTACAGCGGGTTTTTGATTTCGCTCAAATATAACACAGCAATTGAATCTGTTAATGAACTTTCAAATCAAATTAACAAAACTTTAGAAAAATGTGCAAACATAGAAGTCAAGTACGGCTTTGAGTCTGTTGGTTAATGAACACTAACTCTGAGCTTCAAATTTGGCAGGGCATAATTTCAATTCTTGGTACTTGCAGTCTCCAAAAATTATTCAGTAATAATTAAATTGAGAAATAAATTTCAAGATTGTTGATGATGGGTATTTGACAATACAAGAAATAGTTGTGTGGTCAGCCAAAAATTCTATTAATTAAAAAATATTACAATTAAAAGAAGAAAACAAAAAAAAAATGTTTTTGTTGTTGTAGTGTACTATTGTTCAAAATACATGTTTATTAAAACCAGTAATTTCCGCGCAGATGGTTAAAAATGTTGCATAAATCAAATTTAACAGGTCTAGATACATAGCTTGAAGTTTGTCCACTGAGTTCTCACTTACTAGAAAATAAGCACCAAAAATTTCCAAGTGTTATTATATAGTCCATATAAGGAGTCCATATATGAGTACGTGGCAATTCTCGAAACAGCGTTGTATGGTCAGCTAAATTTCAATAAATTAACTAATTTAATGTGCTTGTCTTTTTTTTTGCGAAAAGCGAATCCTTCTAACTTTTAAATAGTTTCTTTTCGTTACAAAGACGTGTAACTCTCGACGCGAAAAAAATTAATATTAAAAATTTCCCAGTAATTATATATCGTACCTATTTTATAGCCTATAAAATGTATCTATGCACTTTCAGTATTCATCACACATTATACCAGAGATGCATAAAGTATATTATAATAAAATAATCATACAGTTTATTATTTTTAAACTTTGTGATCCCTATTAAAAACACAAATAACCATAGTAGTCCTTGGTTCAAAAAGGTTGGAAATCACAGATTAAAATAAAATTTTATAAAAAGAAACGCAGTTTTTTTCGTCATAATTGACTTTAAAAATAAAATATATTTTTAAACTATATTAAAATATCACAAATTCAATAGCAGCATTTATGATATAAAAATATGTAAAATTGTTTAAATTCATTTTAATTCGATTTAAAATTATTTAATTTCCAATAGAAATTTGAGACTCAACTCAACTAACAAAAAACTAAAAGCAAAGTAGGAGTTGCCATAAAAATATACAAGATAAAAAACGAATAGAAATAATGCTATCAGATTTGCTATTTAAATTCTATTTTACGCAAAAATATATACAAAATGAAATATTTTTGGATTAAAAAATAATTATAACCACATAAAATATATTATTGTTAAAAACAATAAGCCGATTAAACTACTTTTTAAGGGGTGTTCTGAATTATGGATTGGTGTATCTGGTGGGATGAAATTGATGATAGAAGTTTATAAATTGAATATTGTTAAATTTATGAATCTGCTAATTTGCTAATAAGAACAGCTTAACCAAAATCATTTTAAGATAATCATTTATATTTGAGCTTAATTAAACTTTTTCGAGCTTTCTGAAGAATAAGGGGTCCTAAGATATGAGCATGCCGTTCTTGAAGAGTGCTGCAACCTATTAACTGGTTAGGAGTATCAACATTACAGTTAATCTATTTTTAATTCATTGAGCTGACCAGTTTAAAAATTTATTTTTGAAGCTTGAATTAGCTTTGAAGCTTTTCTTTTAAACAGTTGAAAGTTTTTAAGTAAATCTTTGTTTATTTATTATAGTTATTTCTGTTGTTTAGAACCACCATCAGAGAAACTTTCTAAACAAAAGCAAATAGTAAGATTAAATCTTACAAAGAATATTTTTTTGACAATTTTTTTAAAATGTTACTCAAAGAACTTATAAGTCCAAGTACAAATTCAAGTTCATAAGTTGCATTGATGTTTTTAATGTTAGAAATTCTCCTGATGAAAGCCAAAACGAATTTGCAGAAATACGTATATGAATAGAAATATGTGTAGAGATATACTAAAACAAACGTCCGATAAAAGTTGAAATCCTGAAAATCAAAAACAACTTTACTCAGGTTTAAATTATAAAAATTTATATTATGATTAATAATACCTAAACAAATATTATTCCATATTTATAAATAACCAGTTAAGAAACTGTTCTTTGTTTTTGTAATTAAACTTGCTTCAAGGTAGTTTAAATACAGTTTTTTATTATATATTATATAATTATAGATCTCTGAAATCGCATTTTTCTCGCATATACGGCCAATTATTCTCGAAACAAATGATCGCCAAACTTGGGTCAATACCCAGACGACTTTTTCTGTTACTGACCATTATCTTACAAAGTAGTAGTTTGTATATTATTGTAAGGCACCTGGATTTGAACAATCTCAGCAGATATTGTATATATCAAATAGCTATTATTAATTTTTACATTTATAACATATGGGAAATATATTTATCATAATTATTTAAAATATTGGTAAAGTCTGATGTATGTATCGATAAAAAAAATTCCTGAAATTATTCTTACTCACTCAATTATAATCTCTTGAAAAATTCAAATTGTGGCAGTATTAAATCTAAATATCCTTAATAGCACAAAATAATATTTACGATATTTTTATAGCACTTAAAAAGACTTAAGGCGATTATCTGCAGGCGTTAACGATTTTAAAGAACAACAGACAAATGAAAATAACTGAGATACTATATAAAGGGAAAATGTAAAGCACACTCAACTGTCATAAGCTTGTGTTTAATTCATGCACTCATATTTCTTACCTGGCTGAGATTTATTGTGTTTTTGAATAATATATTGTGTATGTAGGTAGAAACATCATGAAGACAATTTAATTAAAATAAATATTAAAAATCTTTATATCTCACTTTTAAACGTTTAACTGTATAGTAATTTAATAAAATGCAAAAATAAATAAAATAAAACCTTTTGCGATATGTCATCCAGTAATTTTTTTTTACGATATTTATAATATATCTGCATACTAACATACTAAGTTATTCAATTACTCCGCAAAAATACTCTAGAGTGAATCGGTAAATCGCTTGCATTTGAAAGAGTCTTAAAATATATTAAAAATCATCTATGCTGCCTGTACTGCCAGCAATGACATTAAGAGGTACATTAGATGAGCTTTAAATGATTCAAATCTTGTTATATTCTGAACATCAAGTAAATGTAGGGAATAAGAATACTGACACTTCTCCAAAATATTTCAGTTCAACTCTTTGCTTATTTTTTCTTCCAAACACTTAATAAAAATTATTATTCATTGGAAATAGACCATATCCTACATAATAAAATAAACTTTATTAAACATTCCAACTTAACTACATAACTTAACTTAACTTAACAACTTAACTTAACTACATTAACTACATAAGAAGCTATAGTTATGGTGTCGTATTTAACTTCGTTCAAATTCTCTATTATCGCCAATCTAAATGCTTTGGTTACTTAGTACTTCTGATATTTTTTAGATTTAATATTATATCAAAATATTAAAGCTTATATTATAAATTTAATATAAAAAGGAAAAAGGAGGTTTTAAGTTATGAATTATCATTAATATAATTATACTCAGTTTTAATATAATTTCTCAATATTAGATTTCATGGATCCCAATATTTTTAAGTATCTCCATCTAATAAATAGAGTAAAAAAATAAATTTTGTAATGATATTTTGGAGAATTTGAGAAGGTGAGATTAACCAGAAGTCAAATGAAGGAAAACTCCATGAATATGCGACTATGTTCGTTATTTAAAAATTGTTATTAAAGCAATTACGGTTTGTTATTATCATTTTCATTATTATTATTATTATTGTTATTACTATTATTTCTTTTATTTATTAATACTTTAATTATTATTAATGTTTAACAAAAATTGTTTAAATAAGAAACATATAATTAACATAAAGTGAACTTAAAACAATCGATTATACGTGTCTTTGTTCTATAAACATTACTGATATCTCAAAAAGCTATCACTAAGGTTTTTTTGAGCAGATGTATTGTCATTTTTCATTATTATAATTACTGCTATTATTATTATTATTTTTATTTACTATTACTTTTTATTTATTATTATATTGCAAAAAGTACTTAATTAAGAAGCATATTATTAAAAGAAAGTGAACTTAAAACAATCGATTATAGGTATCTTTGTTCTATAAACATTAATGAAGGTTAAAAAAACTATCACTAAAGTTTTTCGAGCAGATGTACTGTCCTATTGAAAAAAGAGTTCCTTCTTCTGTAAACCGTGTATTTTTATTTGCAATTTTTGCATTCAATTTGTTTTGAAGGTTGTAATAATAAAATGAGTTTAAAGTTCTGTCTATTACAAGTAGTGCACCAACAAAATTTTTAAAATGCCTTGAGCTACTATTGAATCTCTCTTAGCCAATCAAAGACATTCTAAGACTATATAAAACGTCTTTCATGAGGATCGCCATCAAAGTTTGTACGACCATTTTTAAACAAACCGGCCCATTTACAAACTATTATTTTTGAAGAAACATATTTACCTAACTGATATGAATTTCACTTGGATATGAATTTCTTTATACTTTAATTTAGACAAAATTTAATCACTACACGATTTTCAATCTAAAAAATCAGTGCATTTCAACGTCAACTTCAAACAGATGAAATATTTAAATAGCACATGGAATACATGGAATTCTGTGAGCGTATTGCGTTATTCATATGATCATACAAAAAATTATTTAACATATAGAGGAAAAATATTTTTAATATTAACAAAAAGTTCTTAATTTGTATTTTAACTGAATATCAAATCACATCTCCCATATTTCGGAAAATATAATCTTAAAAAACTTGAATAAACTATTTTCGATATATGGAAGTTACTCGTATTAATGTGTTTGCGATGACGTATGAGCAATTCAGTTTTATTTATTATAAAATAATTCAAGTGAACTTTTAAAATTATGAGTATTTTGCGCTCAAAATGAAATGAATTTTATTTTGTTTACCAAACAATATAAGTTTATTGGAACAGATATAATTCTATTGCCATAAGTATTCATAAATCATAGCTTAAATGAATTCTTGATGAAAATACATATTTTAAAAGTTTAAAACGGAATATTGAAGTTTGTAAACTGCTCGTAGTTGAATAACTTTAATCCTTTACGATATTGATTTCTACTATATTATATCTATAACTTATTTTGAGTTCCTTATAGCAATATGAGTTTTGAGTTTTTAAAGTTTTCTAGTGTTTGTTGTTATACTCGTAAACAGTATTGTTTACAACAATCATTTACTTGTGTAAAAATAGTCTACATTGTAAACAAAAAAATTAATGTAATAAGTTTTCAACTGACAAGTAAAGGATTCAGTAAAGTTTTAAACTTTATAAATTTACACCAATACTTTTTTTATTACCCAAGGCTAAGATTAATTTATTTTGTGTTTTTTTAGTCTCCTCTATCTTAAGGATGTATTTGCAACATTTCGACAGCTTTAAGCGTTTTTGCACTTTTTATTTAAATAAAACTTTTATATACATTTATATAAATATTTATACTCTTAGAAAGAAAAAACTTTAAAATAATTTTAAATATTTAAAGACTTAATGATATTAATTGTTAATTTTACACTTTTATTTTTTAAATATCCCTTATTTATATAAGTTATACGTTTATATATTCGTTATTTACACATATTATTTTATAATGATTTTATTTAATTCTAGTTTAATTAAAATCAATTTTGAAGAAATATTTACTTTTCCTTTTTACCATTTATTGTTGGAACGTCAATAATTATTGTTGCTGATATAAAGTATCTACATCTTTTTCTACTGTAAATATATGATGGGCTCATACAATAAATCCTAATAATCCAATAGCTAATATAGCATAAATTATTCCTAAAGATCCAAAAGTTTCCTTTTTTCCTGATTCTAATAATATGAGAAATTATTCCAAATCCTAGAAGAATCAAAATATTAACTTCTGGATGTACAACAAATCAAAATAAATGTTCTCTATCATCTATATATCTATTTTAAAGTGAAATGTTAAGAGGAATATTGCAAAATCTCTATACTTTTGTATTGGAATCTCGCAGACAAGTATACTAGGCCCTAGGTTTAATTTATGCTTTTAACATGCCAACAGTTAATGGAACTTTTGGTGACATAGTTGCTGATAATACAGCAATAATTGAATCAAGCAAATACCCTACAAAATTTCATATAATTGGTAAGAGATCACTTACTTACTTAGTTGGCCATTACAGACGTAAGTCGTTCTTGGCCGCGTTGAGTTATGAAGATATATATCAACTAAATTAGTAGCTTAAAAAATAGAAAAGTAAATTAAATCTCGAAAACTCTCTTCATATCTTATTTACGCTAAACAGTAAGTCATTTCTTCAAATATACTAAATTGATCATATGTACTCAAAGACAATTCTAGAATATAATTTGAAATTTTTTTAAATCGTTTTTTTTTTTTTTGAGTTGAAAAAACCATATCAGTGTAAAAAGACATCAATTATACAATATATTAAAAAAAATGTATTTGCGGGTTAAACTCAAACCCAAACTCGGTTTTTAAAACCAACCCAAAATGTATAAAGTCAATCTAGATATATGTAACATAGTGTAGTAATACAAATCTTTTAGCTACTCTAACATGAAAACTTTAATAAGATGCCAGTCAACCACTTTTAAAACAAATTCGTAATGCTCTTTTACCCAATCTCAATGAATTAAAAATTACATACATTAAAGACACGGTCAATAAGCTTATGAAAGAACATCTTAATAGGCTAAGCGACTATACAAATACCACAGTAATATGTTTTAACAGGTAGGTACATAATTATTTATTTAACTACGTGTCATTTATTTCAAAAATTGGATTTAATTGTTAACACCCAGTCTCGTATTCAATGAGTGGAATTTGGGATAATAACTTTCCCCCTTGACACTATATTTATTACAAAAACCCTACTAGTAGATATTGAAAGATAATGATTAATAAATAATTAATTAAAAGATAATTATTTATTAAACACGTATCATTTATTTCGAAAATTGAACTGAAATTATAAATACCCAGCCTCTCCCGGGTCTTTGGGATAGTCCCTCTCCCTAATGACACTATATTGATTATAGATAAAAAAAAACATTTCAAAAACACTACCCACCAAGGGAGGATTTCTTTGGCATAATTACACAACTGTGCATACAATTGGGTAAAATATTATAGAGCTTTGCTAATGGATATAGTTCTTTGATGATAGCTGAACACATTTGCTACATACATATATCTTGTTCATTGATTGTAAATTTCACTTTAAATGAAAAAACTAAGTAAGCTAAAATATTTTAATCCGATTTATTTTATTAATTTCTGCGATATTTATGTATTAAATATTTTTAACTGAGAATGGTAACTTTAGTATTCAAACCACAATAGTCCTTAATCCTAAAGATTAAAAAAGCGACTTTTTAATATGTTGCATTTAAAGGCAATAAAAATGTTCTCTTTAATAAACAAACTGCGCAACATCCTTGTAAATCTCATGTAATATATGAAAGAGAAAAAATTCTGAACACTTTAGAAATTCATTGATAAAACACCAAAATTGAATCCTTTCACTTAGTACTACATAAACATTTTATGTGTTTACTTCGTTTCTGTTGAAAATGTTCTTAAGAAACGCGTTAAAAATATTTGAAGCTTTTAAAAATTACGAAAATTTTAATTTTTTTTTTGCAAATATTTAAATCAATTTAATTTATTATTTATTATTATTAATTTATTACTAAGTAATAATATATAACAAAGTGTTTAAGTAATCTTGCATAGTTAAAGGAAAAATAAGTAAATATAATCGCGGTTTGATAAAGACGGTCATAAAGTTTTTTAAATGCTTTCAATAATTAATAATATCTTTTGAATATGAAAATCCTTGAAGTATAAAAAGTTTATATTGAAAAATTTAAAATAGGATTAACTCTTTTCTTTGCGCTATTTTAAGAAAAATATAAAAACAATCCCCGATAAGCGGATTGAGATTTATGTGTTCAGACAGAAGAAAAAGTACTGTGGACAATGAAGCAAAAATAAAATCCTTGATATTGAAATGCATAATCAAAGCATAAACTTCCTGTAAAAATGTATTCAATCAAATTGAACTATTTTTCTTATTTTTAAATAGATTTAATATGGTGTGCTTTATTTAATATTATAGTATCACTTTTATAAAGCATAATAAAATTATTTTCAAAAACAATAAAAAATTTAAATATAATTTTTAAGATGTTTTAATACTGCGATTACATATATTGAATTTTTCGAATCTGCTTAAATTAAATAAAATTTGGAAATTTCTATATTCTGTGCGGGTTAATAGTCTATTGTTAAGTATAAACTTAAGAATAGACATATTAGTATAGAACATATAACACAAAAAAGTATAGTATACGGTAAAAATAAATAATTTGGAACAGGAAGTCTGGTAACTAAAATACTTATAAACTAAATCATAGTCATATTTATAGATCGTAAACCGCAATATCATTGAAACATTAGATAAAATTATTTGGTGTGACAATTAAATGTGAATAAAACTTATCATTTTATATATATTTCATTTATACGTTGAGTATTTATGTTAAAAGCCAAAAGGGAAGGTATAAGCGATCAGCACTGCCTTTAAACTACATACAAAACATTAGTTTATTATAAAAAGAGGTAGTAACCGAAAAAATTAGCGGAACTTAAGATATTAGTTTTACAATTCAAATGAACATTATAAATATAATAAAATTAAGAAAATGTACAATCTCTGTAGTTCATAGACCATCGAAGTATTTAATATACTATAGACCATCGAAGTATATATAATATTTATTATTCGAAGTATAATACAATATATTATATTCTTCAAATGTATAATTTGAAAATAGTGCGTAAAAATTTCTCTATAATTTTTTTTTCTGGACTATATTGTGTTTAAAGTAGAAAATCTTAACGTGACATTGAAACTCGATTTAAAATTTTGTGTATTTACAACAGTAGTTACGCTTTAGGCTGCTTTGGTATGACACAAAGTCACAAATACAATAATTCTTATTGACTAAACACCATACTTCCATGTTAAAACCTCATATCTTTTTTCTATTCGTGAACACAAAATTACAATTTCGAAGAATTTTTTTCTAGTAGATTACGACCATAAAAAAAAATTCGCTAAAACAGAGCGAAACCTCAGTCAGCCCACAAAAAATGTATAAAGGATTGTGTTAAAGACTGGCAGTGTATAAAGTATTTGAAGGGGCCTACTTTGAAGGCCATAAAACGAATTTTTGTTGATTGATATATTTTTAGGTGTTCATTAAATGAAATTCCAACTAGTTAGTTCACAAAATATTTATATATTATAAATAAAAAACAATTTTAAAAACAAAAACAATTTTAAATTAAAATCATGTATTAGCGTTTCAATAATTGCATATTCATACAAAATTCTAAAAAGCATAAATATTATTATTTGGTTTACTCCAAAATCGCGACTTAGTATTAAACATTTTATTAAAGTACTAAAACCCTATTTTATGTTATAATATATTGTGAATCTGTATGAATTTAGTTATGGTACATGTGTTTGTGTCATATGTTATAAATTTAATATTTGTTATCCTTTGTAAATTACATTGCATTACATTATAGGTCATATAAGTATGAAACCAAAAAATATTTTGGTTTCACATTTGTAGTAATGTTATATCCTTTTTAGTTTCCTTTAATCACGTTGTTAAATAAAATATATATTCGAAAGCAGTGTAACCGCGATGCTGTGTGATAATCATAATAATTGCACTGCTGGAAAATACTTAAGAACTGGATATAATAAAATATATGTTTCTTAAAATTCAAATACATTGTGTTTTTTTGAAACGTCTCATTAATACCCAAAATAAATTCGTCCCATAAATACCCAAAAACTGAAAAAACTCATTTGAAACCAGGGGGTCTACACTCAATGTTAACGCAAAAATATATTTCATTTATAATTTTTATACCTTTATTTAATTACAGTTACAATAGGATATAATATTAGGAATATTTGTTACAATTAACTTGGAATTTATCTATTCATAATTAATATTTATTTACCCATACGTATGTATTTTATACAACTCTGATGTATAATTAGTAAGTAAAGTTAATTTACTTAAATATTATACAATGTATAATTAAAGCCAACCCATTTTTATAGCAACATGAATTGGAATTTATTTTTATTATGGAAACATAAATTCAAATAAAAAAAATTTATTTCCAAATAAAATTTTTTCATTTAGTTGAAAGCTAATATATTGCATTCGAAATTTTATTTGATGTTATTTTACATATTTATTTATCATAAACAAATAAAAGTATTTATAAAAATAGCATATTCGAATTGGAATGAAGGGCGAGTGAGGACATAAGTGAATTTTGCTACCTACACAATTTATTTAATTGAAATTTTAAAAAATTTACAAAGTGTTTTTCTTTTAATTAAAGTAAAAAATAGTAGATAAATTATATTTAATGAATTAAAAAATATTTTAATATAGTTATTTTTTATACCCTTTGCACTTTTTACTTTATTTTAAAAACCAATAATGGTAATTATATTTTAAATAATTATTATTTAAAATATTATTTATTAATTAAAAGTTAAAATTATACATATTATACTTATTTATACTTATTTTATTATTTATTAATATTTTATTGTTATTTTATACTTATTTTACTTATTTATTATACATATATATTTATACTTATTTTCTTGAAATTATGTATGTAAAGATAGTTTTAATACTGACAAAAGTCATGTACTAATTTGCTCAATATTGATATTGATATTACTGCGGAATTAAATTTCAATATTTATTAATTAATTTTTCCACAAATATCAAATAGTTTGGGTTGAAAAAACTCAGATCAGTATTAAATCTGACAATAATTTTGATAAAAGTAAACATATGTGCATGTATTATACCACAAATGGAATGTATATATAATTAGGGTGCCATTAATTTTCGAAAGTCGGAAAATTGCCCGCGGCACCCCCCAGATCGGTTCATTTTACTAAAAAAATAATTGTGTAAAATTTTAGTTCAATTCGATAAGTGGAAATGGTGCCCCAAGAGCCTCAAAGATTGAAAAATAACAATTTTTTCCATAAAATTCATCTTTGATTGCTTATATCTCCGACATATTTAATTTTACATAAAAACTGTCTTCCCAAAAGTTATAGATCTATTAAAAATTCACTCATACAAAGTTTTTCTGCATTTCTAATAGTTATTGAATAAAACAAAAAATAAGTTGAAGTCACCCGATTGCTAGCTTTGAAAGTACTATGAATGTAATTGTCCCCTTCAGCTTTACAAAAAATTTAATATTTCTAAAAAATTTAAAAAAAATTCAATATTTCCAAAATTTAATCTTTCTAATAATAAAAAAGTACTAATTCTAGATTTGTCCGACATAATTTTTATTATTTTAGTTAAAGTTGCTGGAGCAAAGTATCCTTATTACCTTCAGTTATTTTTGCGCGATCTATTGATACTCTCCTGACTTCCTTGTCATCACTATCTATATTCAAATTTGAAACCATCTTTTTCTTTATCTCAGGTGATATATTTAAATCCAAAAAAGCAAAATAAACAAGCTTTAGCTTAAATACCAAATACAATTTTTTGATATTGACTGAGAATAGAAAGAAGATTAAAATCTTGAAAATAAGCTTTGACTGATGACAAAGCATTAAACCATACTTCAACATACACTTTAGTAATAAATATACATATACCACAAAGAGCATTTTCTTCTTCTGTAGATAATTTGAACTCTTTCCTAAATAAAAATATTTTTAATACATGCATGACCTTCACCATCCATCTTGCATGACGTATAGCTCCAGGAGGTCGAAACTTTATGGTACAGTTCGGCTTTCCTCCTAAAAACATTAATGCAAGTTCCAGAAGTTCCTTATAATCATCTCTTGGTTGGTTATCCTTACGAATCTTATAAAGAAAACTTGTAATTCGTAACACATCATCCATATTTAACGATTTTCTTACTTTTTCATTTTCTAAGCCGACTGTAAAATTATCAACGTTTATTTTCGGCCAAAACTTCTGAAATCGTTGAAATAGTTCAACATTTGGGCTTTCAGACTTGTACACTTTTTAATGTAATCACTTTGAATTAAAATTCACTTCGCATTCCAATGAATAATACAGAAACTCACTTATGTATATAACTATACAAGTATTGAACTTATTTGTAGCAAATTTAGTAGACAATTCATTCATTAAACTTACCTAAATTTAATAGGGGGATTTCAGCTTGCATTTGCTTTTATTCAATAACTATTAGAAATACAGAAAAACTTTGTATGAGTAAATTGTTTATTTTTAATAGATCTATAGAAGACAGTTTTTATGTAAAATTAAATATGTCGGAGATATAAGCAATCAAAGATGAATTTTATGGAAAAAATCGTTATTTTCCAATCTTTGAGGCTCTTGGGGCACCATTTCCACTTATCCAATTGAACTAAAATTTTACACAGATTATTTTTTTAGTAAAATGAACCGATCTGGGGGGTGCCGTCAACCGATTTTACGAAAAAAAAATTGCCCATATACCTTAATGGCACCCTAATATATATACATATAAGTATTGTGACTAAAAGTGCTAATGATCCCTAGTTAGCACAACGAAATCTATAAAATTTTATTCAGTACTATTATAGTACCGGAGTATATTGGCGGACTTAGACTTTCTAAGTTTTGTCTAGATTAAGTATGATACCAAGAAGTTTAATTCATTGTGCATACAATTGGGTATACTACATTTCTGTAATATGTACTTTAGTCAATCGGTTTATTCAAATTAAAATCTTTCCATGGGGTTTACTTATCTTGATAAGTTGTCTCTTGCACTATGGCTAGTCAATAGCCTAGTTGACATTCCTTATCCGTTTTGAATATGCTTATTCAAAATCCATAAAAGCTGTCTTCAATTAATTTAGTAATTCTAGTAATTATCTTAAACCTAAAAAACGTAATACAGTTCTGCTTCTTTTGTATTTCCTGTTTTTTAGAATTTCCTTCCATAATTTTTGCTATACTGCACTAAAATTTTGATGCAAGCATATACATTGTGGTTAATTTTCCCTCAAAAAAGCTGCCTTTGTTGTTATTAACCCATTGATTCAGTTTTAACAAATAAGTTAATACTGAAGTCAATCAACTTGAAGTCAATTTCGTTTTAACTTAGTGCTCGAATGGCAGATTAACTGCCCAATCGTATGGCTATACATATTCCATGTTTTTTAATCACTTTGTAGACTACACTGTGCTTTCCATGGAATAAATTTCTATTTGAAAAATGTTGAAATATTTTTTTTTAAACTGTGTATATTTGGTTCTTGACTTAAATCCTCAAACCACAGTGCCATGTTGGAACCATTACTTTAGTATAGAATTGTAAGAGCATAAGCAAATACGGTTAATAAGAAAAGTGTGAAAGAAAAATAATTTTTCAAATCAATTAAATTAAATAAATAAAAGTAAAATATCAATAAAAAATGTTACAAAATGAAATGTAGAAAAAACAGTGAGCAAATAAATCCTTTCTAAAACGTGAACACATAAAAAGGAAAATATTAATCAACAATAAAATAGTAAAGGAATTGTAAATAAGAAAACAGAGAAAGAAATATATATTTAAAATAACAAATGAACTCCTTATATAAATAAATATTAAAAGTACTGGTACCAAAAAACATGCGAAATAAATACTTTTTATAAGAAAGTTTTCGTTGGAAATCCGTGCAATAATATGAATAATTTATCATTGCATACAATTGGGCGCAAATGAAGACAACGTCTGTTTTCTGTAAATTGATTTACAATCTACAAAAAGCAAAAAAAACAGAAAAAATTAAAAGAAAATATAGCTTTCATGTATTTTATTTAACAAAAAATATCTGTCTTACAGAATTTTTAAACAAAAACTATCATAACCAAAATAATGCAAAAAACAAGAAAATAAAATAACAGAAGGACACTTTGTTTACTTTGGTGCATCAATTAATTTTAAACCAAGCGCAAAAAAAGAAAAGTACCTTGACAAGATTTTCAATATATTAAGTGATTTCCAAGAAGTATCAAATTAATTGGGGAATAATAGTAAATTATAAAAGAAAATAATATCTAAATGATTTATAAATAGTGGAGAGATATAGTGTTGATGGTAAAAAATTTAAAGATTTTCTTGATTTTTTCTTATATAAAAGTAAAAAATAAAATGATTAAAATATTATTATATAAATAAAGAATATATTATATAAATATATAAATTAAAAATATATTATATATAATATATATAAGTATAAGACAGTTTAATTTTAACTTAAATTTAATTGAAAAACTTAAATAAACTAATATACTGAAAATAAAATAATCAAAAATATTTACTTTTAAAAAAACTTTAAAAAATACAATAAATTATTCAATCCTCATTCTTTTGAACTACATTATTTAACAAAATAAATATTTTGCTTTAAATGTATTACTACATATTTATTAATTTTCAAAATAATAAATTAAACATAGAAAAACGAAATTATACAAAATTCGTCGAAACACATTAACAAAACCAACGTTGCGTATGAGTGATTAAATTTTGTGACTGACCTTAGAATAAATTTTATCTAAATTGTAAAAAGCAATTTGAAGAAGAAGATAATATATGAATAATTCATCATAATTTTTGTATGAAAAATATTTTAAAAGATTTTGACTTGACAAATATGTACCTATATTTTATATTAATGCAGGCATTTCAAATCATATTTTCTTTATTCGCAACTATTTTTTAACTGTCCTTTATCGGTTCGGTTAAGTAAGAGTTCACTAGAGTGAATTCTAATTAAAAAAATTCTAAAAATATATTACAATTACTTATGAAAGTTCTACAGTTTGTTTATTAAAAACAGAAAATATATATATCATATGTAAGAATATTTAGAAAGATATGCCAATTCTTTCGGTTTTTAATTCTATATAGATTAATAATTAGTATTTCTATCCATAACAATTACCATAGTTGAAAGACTTGTTAAAGGTAAAATTACATTTTTATTAAGTTAAATATATTTTATATGAAGAATAATTTTATTTTTTCTTTTTTAAACTATAAAAACTAAATTTTGTTGTATTAAATATAGATAAATGTATATTAAATCGCCAAAAGCCTATGTTACCTAAAGAGAAATATTTACATATTTCTCTTAAACTCATAAACTGCGCAGCATCCTTATTGCCTTATTGTATTGTAAAGGCAGTTTTGTTAGTACAAACTTTGTATAGATTTCATTCATAAAAACACTGACATTTCGTCCTTAGAGCTTAGTTGGTCACAGACCTTCGATGTGTTAACTTGGCACTGTTAAAGGACAAAGAAATTTTATTTACAAATATATTCGTTAATATATTTTAATTTAAATGCAATAAATACTTTTCAAAAAGATTGTTATTAAATAAAAAATTGTGTTAAATAATAAAATGTTTAAAAACTGTTGTTGTGTATAGCAAAATATTTTTAAAGTTTTTTAAACGTAACAGAAATTCATTAAAAATAAATTAAATTTTCAAACATTATTATAGATGGATGTTGGAAAAATTAAATTTTCATATTTGAAGTAATATTTTAAACATATCACTAAAATAAAATAAAAATATTTAAAAAATGTGAAAATATATAAAAACCAGTTATGGTAATGAACGATATTTTGTTTTTAAAAACTGTGATCAACAATAAATTTAATCTACATAATAACAAAGTGTGGATAATTTCTACAAATTAAGGTAAATATTAACAATTCTCTTTAATTAAGTAAATTAAATAAAGTTTTTTGAACAGCTGAATATACTGTTTGAAAACATTTTAAAATATTTAAAATGTCTATAAGCACTTGAAAGGATAATTTAATATGAATCTTTATTACGACCAATAGAATGAAGGTGAATAAAATTGTGTATAAAAAGTAATATGTTAAAAACTCTGTGATTCTAAAATTAACATATATATAGTTGTGATTTCATACTTAATAATTAACTGTTTTTTTTAGAAGAATTTATGTAAAAATTTTTAAATTTATTTTTAACACCTCTGCATTCATATCAATCCATGCAGAAATAGTTTTGGATTATCTTTACTTCAGCTTCCTGTACGTTATCCAACATATTGCATATTTGTTCTAGTGATTGTCAATAAGGGTACACTGAAGTAATCATATAATCCTTTTAGTGTTTGATTATATTATTGTCGTCAGCTTCCTTTTACTTGTGAAGCTTCAAAGATTTTTCAAAGCATGTATTGCTCAAATATTTGCAATTTGTTTCCATTTGTCCTATTTAATGTCCAGGACTTGCTTGTGTTTATTAGACACAATATAATGAGAGTAAATAAAAAAGGCAATATTTTCTGCTTTTTCATGAAGTAAAATTTTCTAAGATGTTTTCATAATATGAAATTCTTTTATGTAAAGATTTTTTTGTCTATTTATCAGATTATAATGCTTTCTCTGTTAATATTGATATTAAGATACTAAAAATATTCAACTACTATGAAATTTGAGTGTCCGATAATTGGATTTTCTTTATGTCTCAGTATAGTTAGTCTTGTAGTTATTGAGATATGAATTTTTTTGTTGTTTTGCTTACATATTATGTACAAATAAAATAGTATACTGCTATCTATAGTGATTAAAGCAAATATATTAATGTTGGAGTTTTGATTATATTCCAAGTATGGGCTATCTCTAATAATATGATATTTACATATGAGTTTTTGCACAAAACATCCATTGTTTCATGGGTATAATATAAATATAATAATATAATAAAATTAATAAATAATATAATAAAAGTAATAAAATAATTTAAATATAATATTCTTAATCAAATGCTCAGGCTGATCTTCAAAGTTAGAAACATATCCAAGTTTGTGGTACCAAAACGAGACCAATGCATTGTTGGGATAGAAAACAAAGTTCCATCACCACAAAAACCAACCAATCAAATTATGTACTGCCACTTCTTATATAAAATATAATATTTACTTATCATTTTGATATGTACATAATGTCTTTAAATGTTTTTATGTATATCTTTTTTGATAAGCTTTCAGTCGTAATGTCACAATAAATTTAAATAATAACACGTACTGGAAGTTATTATGAATACTCTCTTTTGATTATAGTTCTATCGCGATTTTAATATTTATTATTATTTTTGAGTTACTTCTACAGATTTATAAAATTGTTTCTTATTTTTAATTACTGCTTCTAGTGCATTAAACTAGCATATTTTTATATCTTTTATTTAATTTCTTATTTTTTCACTTAGTAATTAACATTACTTAAAATTAATATGCCAATTCATAAACAGTTCAATATATAACTTAATTATATTAATAGATTATGATGAGTATTTTTTTGCAATGCATGATATGTAATTTTTGTGTAAAATGAGAAAATGAATTAAATTTATATTATGTATTAATATAAATTTTTATTTATATATTTATTTGCAATAATTGAATAACTCCTATACTGTAGTTTTAAATTATTTTACATATTTTCCAATAACATTAAAAAAAGTGCTTGCAAAAATGTAAATTACTTCAATTAACAACTGATTAATATTCTTATTTCATCACTACTGAGAATAATGTGATATTTAATTATGAGCACTTTCAAAAAACTTTTGAATGCTTGAACAATATATTTACCAAACTACCAAAATAAACAATTTTCATTAAATACAAATTACATGTTTACTTTTACTGGAAAATATTAAATGCAATTTATGCATCCCTGCTCTATACAAAGTACATGTGGAGAAATCCTTTAACTGCTGTGTTTACATAAAGTGTACATTTATATGCCATAAATGAATTAATTAAATAAAGTTTGTCACATTACAATAATTCATTTATATCTTATATTCTCTTATTCATATTTGACTCACTATATTGTTTCGAAAAAGCTATTCAATAAATTAAACTGAATATTTAAGACTCATTATTACTTTTCGTGCAAGACCTTTATTTCACGAGTATTTTAACACGATTAAAGTGTTTGGGAAAACCTTTTTAAATAAAATATACAGCAATGAACTTATATTTTAATAAGATACAAAATAGAAAATTTTTAATAAAAAGAAATATATAAATAGCTAGATTTCATATATTAATACCTTTAATTCAAAAAAAAAATATTTAAATTTAAGAAAAATATATTGCGTAAAATGTATATATTTATTTATTAATACGAAAAGTATAAAAGAAATTCGATAAAAAAAAAAAAAATTATAGCCTTACTCATTTTGTTATATTAACTTGTTTTTGTTTTTTTTGTTAAATATTTATACATAATATTATCTACAATTTTACGCACTTTTTCAGCTAGACAAAATTGAGTCTTGCTCACACCTGCCTACAACCATTCTTTACTACTGGCATAGTCAGTTTGGTTATTTCAACTTTGACCGTTTGTAGATTTAGGTCATGATGAAGATCATTGTGTTCTATTCAGCCAAAAGCTTTGACTTTTGCACGTTGTGCTTTTACTTATTCATTTCTACTTTTCTTTTCTTAGAGGAATCCAAAAGTGGTATACATGGTATGGTATAGTCACAGCAAGTCCTTCACACTTTCCAAACCAGATATATGCAAATGTCTAGCCTTGGCTATATTAAGGCACTTAATTATAGAAATTAAACAAAGTAATGACTTTGATGATTACCACAAATATAGATCTTCCTGAAATAATTTCCATTATCAAGAGCAGAAGCTCACTCTGCGCTATTTTAACGGAAGAGGAGCTCCGTCATCAATAAAATCAATTAAAACTTCAGGTAGCTTCGAGTATTTGTTTATATTTTATAAAACAAACTTGTAATAACTAAAAATGAAAAAATTCTTATAAATTTAACAAACAATTTTAAATTTATCGATCATGTTAAATTTAATAAAACTAAATTTTTAAATATATTATGTATGTTACTATTGCTACTATTATTATTAAAAGGAACAATAGTATATTGCGCTCTATAAGATCTATTCTGTTATCATTGGAGAGAGTTTTCTAAGCAAATCATTCACATGGCTTGATTCATACGTTCCAATGAATGAAAACCTATTGGAGATACAAGCCTAGCGGGTATTTGCATTTCAAAGATTCTGTTGGTGTGTTCCATATTCCATATTAGTTCCATATTTGAAAGTTGTAGCTAACTGAACAGGCAGTTAAAAAACCAGTAATCAATCTCAGTTCATAATCATTCATATAGAGAAACCTATTCATATTTACCTATCGTTTCGCAAACAGTTTATATTCAATGCTTTTAAATATTGATGCCCTCTAACAATTAGACATCCTATAGAAAGGTTCCAATCAAATGAAGGGTGTTAGTTTACACTCCTTCGCCAGGTTGTTAAATGTAACGATATTTATAACCTTTATGTCTTTAACGCTCAGATATCAACACGAGCGTTTTTTTAAGAATGAGAATTATGAGAATGTGAATCTCTATGAAAATTATAAGATAATAATCAAAATCCTTCAGGATAACCGGATGGTATCTTAATTTTTTAAAATTAAAACAATTTTCTGATTTATTTATTATTGTTTATTTATTGACAAATTATTAGATCAAAAAATACTTTGCAAACATATATTAGAGCAAAATAATGTTTTATTATTATATATGCTGTATTTTTGTATATTCACAGTATAAATATTTGAATATATTGTATATGAATATTTTGCATGTCATTAGAACTATCAACAACCTATAAGTTGTAAATAATAATCTATAAAATTGTAAAGAATATTCAAAATTATATTAAAATTCTGTAATATTGAATTAAACGCTGACAAAATCTAATTAGTATCTTAACCTAATATAATGTATCTTTAATTTTAATTTAATTGCTTTTAATAAAAGTAATTTTCCAATTCCATGTGAAACATTTTAAATAAAATTATTTTTAGTCGAAATTACAAATATTGTTTAGTATGTTCCTATATTTACTATTTTGTTTTAATATTTATTTATTACTTTAGTATAAGTGTAGATTAAAAAATATTTGCATAACATTTTATTAACCAATAATTATATTCTGTGCTCCCTCCGGTTTAAAGTATCTGAAGCTCAATTAATTTTATTTTAAATACTTTTAACTGATTAATATGAGTAGCACCCATTGATTCATATATTAATTATGTAAATTTGTTTCAATTATATATAAATATATATACATATATATGAGAAATTTATCATTTTTATTTAGATAGAGGAATTTATAATTATTGGCAAATAATTAGAAGCGAGAGAAATATATTTGACGTATTTACGATAATTATACTAAAATTATCGTGCTTTATCAAGTCAAACATTAATTGGAAAATATCTAAAATATTCTGTTACACGACTTAGAATGAAATTATTTATTTAATATTTATTGATGGCATAAAATATTATTTTTTGTAAAAATTAGTATTGACCAAAATATCTTAAAATTAATTAGTGAAAAATATAATATATTAATATTGACTTTTTACTATATTTTTCGAAAGCACTACAGTTAATTAGTACACATTAAGCCTAATACCATATTTCCAGTTCAGTACGCAGTGGACACATACTTATTTAGTAAGTTACTTAAGTAACTTTAAGATTTTTTTGTTTACATTGGCATAATTTACTTATTGAATGTGAAAGATTTTTATGTGTCAGAAAATTCTTTTAAAGTTCTAATTACGTTTCTGTTTGTTTAAGTAAATTTTATTCAATAATATTTAACACACAAAATTAAATAAAACTATAAAACTATTACATATTCAATTAATAAAAACAAACACTTCAGTATTTCATTCATTTCATGTTGTTTGTTTGCTCTATTTTCGATACCATATAATGGATAACCCAATTGACCAATTTTTTTAATTGACCAATTTTGTTAAAATAAATAAAATTAAGTTATTGTTGTGAATGAGTTTTTTATGTTACAAAATGTAAATTTAATTCATTTATATAAAATTCATTGCAACTTTACCCCATTATGTGCAACAGTAAAAACATAGTTGACGAACTTTAAAAACGGTCATATCAGTTTAGTTAATGCAGAACAATTTGGACAACCAAAAATTACTGCCACTGATGAAAACTTTGATGGATGATAGTCCATCAAAAAAAAGAGAGTGCTAATATTTGAGGTTACTACTGTTGAGGTTATAGATAATTTGCTTAACCGTGTTTAAACAATGTTGCATGAAGATTTAAGTAAAAGAGTATATTTTGTTCATTAGTGACCTTTTTAATGATCTATTTAGTGACCTTTTACTAAAAACAAAAAAGGTTAAACACTTTTTAGATTATTATAAAACTATTTAAGAAAAGTTAACAGTTTTTGCGTATTTCACTACTGGTAATAAATCAATATATTTTTGTGGGTAAAATTGATGTAAGGAGATTTATCTATTTGACGAGCTGATACAGTGCTTTCCAGGTGATATTTTCTATCATCAAGCTGAATGTTGAATATCAGAAAATAACCTACGTTATCAAAATTTACAATCTTCTCGGAGAGTGCCTTCTATTTCTTCTTTGTCCGACCATAATAATGAATTCGCGGTAGTTAAGCAGTGCAAAACTCAACTGACATCAGTAAGTAGCCAGTACATCATCTCATTGATTTGGGTCACAGGTCACCAAGAATTGCAAAGAAATGAGATTGAAAAGAATTTAGTCAGACATATACCAGAGAAATGTTTAGTAAAAAAACTAATTTTATTATAAGATACCTTAATTATATCCCAAATTGTAATTTGGATTTATATACATATACGATTTTTGTGATTTTGTATAAATAGAATACCAAGTAGGCTACAAAAAATCCAAATAAATAGCAGAAATAATTGAAAGAAAGAAAATTCACAGGGCGTTTGATAGATTAAGATATTTCCTTTACAAATATAATCTAATTAATCAATGAGGGATAGGTTTTAAATAAAAACTTGTTTTTGAACATCTTCTTAGATTATATAGTGAAAAATGAAACTTATGGAGTACTTTGAGAAAACAGAAAACTCTTCCACTAGTAAAAATTAAGAACTTGGGCAACGAGGATTAAAGAATAAACCAAATAATCCACTTAAAGAGTTAGAAAAGCAGATGAAAAATAAGCTGCCAGTCAGGGGGAACTCATACATTGTGTTTTTTGGTATGTTACTTATGGACCATACCAATATATTAATTTCTAGTCTAACTAAACGCCATCATTATATAGAAATATCTGCGTTCAGATAAGAAACAGATTTAAATTCACCAATATAATGTACCGTAACATAGTTCTGCACTGACAATGACTATCATTCATGAATTGGCTTTCGAATCTTTCTTATTACCTTATATTATCTTTTATTCTGCACATCTGTTTCTTATTGATCATTTTTGATTTCAATACTAAAAATTTAATAACTTTAATAATCAATAAAGTGTTAAAATTGTATACCTATACATTTGTATTTGTAAAGTTAAAACGTTACCATGTTACTGACGATCAGGTCTGATAATTACTTGGTATTAGGGAAAATATCAGCTGATTGTTAATATTGTATACATTGTATAGTGAAAGGGATTATCCTTTGATACATAAATTTTATTAATAAAGTAAAAATGTATAAATATAAATGCAAATAAAATTTTTTGAATGTGTTTATCGACCTGTTGTGTTATAATTATTTTTATATATTTTTTAGTTAAGCTGTATGTCCCTTTTTGTTAAATAATTCAACGTTTAATATTTTTTATTATATTTTTAATATTTATTATTTATGTTATTATATGCAATATTGACTATAGGATAAAGGGGATGACGTAGATATAGTTTTAGTAATATTAATTTATGTTAGAACTTGAACCTGTTGATGACTCTCAAGGAGAGTCGAAATATAGAGTATAATATAAAAATATTAAACGTTGAATTATTTAATAAGAATGAGTCCTATAGCCGAAATAAAAAATATATATACGTCATTATAAATGCAAATTAAATTAAAATGTCAGGTTTAACTTTAATTTTACCCTTTATATTTCATTTTGTCTTTTACTTGCTTTTACTTGAAACAAACTAATTTAAAAAATATCAATTGACTTCAGGGTTTACTTTTACAACTTTACACAAAAAAAAAAATAAAAATTTAATTTTATACTAATAGTAAAATTATATTATTATAATATATATTGTCAAAAAAAATTTATTCATAGGTGTTGAGATATGTAAGGCAATTTAGGAAATATATGAATCACGTAATAAACGCTTAAAAATTGAGAAAAATTGTCTAGTAAGGAAAGGCTAGAAAAAAGCGTTTACGCCAATATTAGTAATAAATAAAATAATTTTTTTATTTACAAGAATTTATATTTATTTACATGTATAATATCTTATAAAAATATTAAGAAGTTTAAATTTTCAATATTATTATTATAACAAAGATTTAAATTAATATTTGTGAAGTATTTATGATATTTATTTTAATTTTATGCTAAATTTTTTATTATATTTATAATGATATGCAATTTGTTTTCCATTTCAAAAATATTTTTCCTTAACATCTGAAAAATATTTCAATAAATGTAATCAAAACTGTTTTTTGCACAGGTTAAGATAAATTATAAAAAAGGAAAAAAATCATTAAGAACGCTGAGTTGCTACTATTTATTGCAGCATTCAGTTAGTGCGCCCAAGGCACAGAGAAACATAATCACAAGCTATAAAAATGACAACAATGACATTGCGTATCGGCGTTTTGACATGGCAGCTTCACGACATCAAGTCTTTTGGGCTGAATTGCTTTTTAATGATTTCACAATTTAAAGAAAAAATATTATTTTTATTTAATAAAATAAATCTATATAAGTTTGGCATAATTTAAAAAATAAAAATATAATAAACAATTATACAATAATATTCTGTAATCAAAATTGTTGACAATAAATCTGCATTAAAGTACAGAATTTTATTTTAATTTTATTATTTCTTTCTATTTATTTACATTAACATAGTTAGAAATAATAATAATAAATTAAAATTTAATAATAAAACATATTTTAATAATAATAAATTAAAATGAAATGAAAAAACATATTTTAATAATAATAAACATAAAAATATAATAATTCCCTAACAACCTACTTTGGTAGTAACAACTAAACTACCTAGTATGGTAGTTTTTACTTTGGTAGAACTCTTTATTTTCTATCCAAGAGTCATGTTAGTGCCCTTTTGTTACCACACATCTGAGATGCCAAATTTAACTTGTTTTGATTTTAGAAATTGTGTAATATTGCAATTATTTAACAAAAACCGTTTCAAAATATTTTCTTTTTATTTTCTAAATTTAAATCATAATTTTGTAGTACAATTTGCAAATTACAGTCAGCAACTTTTTGTGTTTCATTTGTGCCAAATGCTCTATTTGATTTTCCTGCATATATTAAATGAAAGTAGACCACCTAAGTGTTTTTATTGCAGTACAACTTAGATTTGATCAAAATGAACATTGTTCAATATTGATTTCAGGTTTTAGGGTAACATGACTCTTTGTTCTGAAACTATATTAAACTATACATATACCTATACAGTGTGAAGTTTAAACAGAAGTAACAAAGTATTTAATGAAAAGAGTTGAGTAGTAAAATTTATGAATATATATTTGAGATTCGAAACATTAAATATGAATACGAAATATTCTCTTATTTTCATTATTTCATCAAAGGTATTACTAATTAACTCACCTATTACAAACTCCTAACAGTAGGATTTGAATAGAATAGAATTAAAGCTACTCATTAATTTTATTAATTTTATTTTATTTTATTATAACCCGTTTATAGATTTCGACAAACAAGTAAGGTTACTGGTCCATACTCAATCATTTTATCAAGCGCACAGTCTTTGCCTTCATTTTATTCGTTCGCCTACTATATCAAACCCTCTTCTCGCGGGATCATTGTCATTCATCCTCATAACAGGGTCAAGCCAGCGAAGTCACTAAATAATCTTAATGTTATGATCTTGTACAACCCGCGGTACTTTGGGATGCTGTGTTCGTTGTCAACTCATAGAGGTACAAGGATCTTACATATAACTTGTTCTCGGCAATAATTCAGCAATAACCAAACACATTTCGAGTAAACTTATTTATTGTTGAAATTTAACAGCGTTAGCATGCTACTCAACATTATGAATACCCCTATTTGTATTAGTTGTTATATTACTCTTAAAAACCGGTTTCTGATTTCGACCAACAACTGAGAGTAGTGGTTCCTACTCAACAACAATGCTCTTAAAACGTTCAGAGTTAGGTTTCATTCGCAAAAAAGTTAACGTCTTAAGTTTAAGTGCGGCCAAATTCAAAATTCAGTCCATTGTGAATGTTCACTGGAAATACGTTGCAAAATTTTAGCCATCCGTTAAAATCATTTGAGCATTTCATTTACTAATAAGTTCAAATACATAAATATATACATTTATTTAAATATACAAACAATGAATGGTTTTGTTTGGGTTTGTTCATAAAAATGTTTGATATCGTTATGTATAAGCATTAATTTTGATTCAGGTTAAAAAAAGTTGTATATACATATAGCTGGTTTTTTCTAATTAAAAATATTGTTAATTGAATGTTAGTTATTAGAGATTATTAGTTATTACAAATCGCAATCACAATGTATAGAATTTGTATATCAACATATTTTTGATCTTGATATTTGAAGGCAATGTTCCATATATTGTATTAATAGTAGTACATAGTTGTACGTGAAGCTTCTGTTGCCAGTAAAATCATACCCGTCATATATTGTATAAGACTTGTATTAAAACATATTTCTGTTAGATCAGAAAAGTATTTTTTCTTGCCAGATAGAAAACTTTGATCCAACTACTACTGAAAAATAATGTTTAGCCTATATGGCCATTTGCCAGTAATTTCTCTAATAATATTTTATTATTTAAAAATAGATGCAAACTTTATATATATTTATGTAGCTCTAGGGTTTCTATAAAATGCTGTTTCCCAATGTAATACTATATTATTATATATTATTATTATTATATATTATATATTAAATGAAAGTAACCCTTAATTATTTTAGTATCACTTGCACTGCTTAGTATTAGTCTAAACACTTTGTATTTAGATTTCTTCTACGAATTTGATTATTGTTTCTTTACACCACTTCACTTACAGGTTTTGTGCTTAAGGACTCAGATTTATGCAAATTTTAATTTAATTCAAATTGTCATAATAACAATAAGTTCAACTTTGATTTTGCAGGTTTTTCAATTGAAATATAAAACCATTCTTAAACTTTATTTTATTTCATACTTGAACATTGTTAGTAATTCAAATTTAAAGTTCAATACTTCAATACTGTAGATATTAAATTTAATTGATCATTATTGAATTGAAATCGGAAGCACTATAAAGAATTAAATGTATAATTGGTTTATTTATTTGTGAATTAAATTGCATTGAATTATATTAACGATAACAGTAAGGAATGCTTATGATGTGAAGAGTTTATTAAAAGTTTCATTGTTATTTACAATTAAAGTTATTTTATACATTTAAGTGCAATTATTTGAGTTTAACCACAAAGACTTAAAACTTTTTGTAATGAAAATACTCGTATAAAATATTTCCTAGCCGCAGGAGAAATATGCTTAATGAAGTAGTAATTAACTTCCAGAAGGAGTTTGAATTGCATTCTCTTTAAAATAAATAAATTAAATAAATACGAGTACATATGTTATTGGTTAAAATTTCTTTAATTCAATTATGGTTCTTATATAAAAAATTATAATAGCTTTGATTTAAATTTTTAAATTAGCAATTTTTATTTAAATAAAATTAATTTAATTTCAAATTATTTTTGGATACAAATTATTTGAGTTTCTGGACATAGGGACATCCAAGGCAATTTTAAGGCAGATGAACTAGCAAGGCAAAATACGACTGCACGAATGCTTCTGGGAAAAGTAAGTGTGGGTATACCAGAAATTAATAAGAGAAGATCAGAGGAATTAATCAACCTATCCCGAGTAAATCTAGCTAAGATAGTGAGAATTATTACAGGACATTTCCCGTTGGAGTACATGCCGTTGGACTCAATATCAAGTACTCTTTGCACTGTAGACATTGCATGAGGGATGACAAAGAGAAATCAGCAACACACCTTCTGTTACAGCGCACTGCTTTCGAAGACATAGACTTTCTTACCTAGGATTGCACTTTTTCAATTCGCTTAGAGAGCTTCTATTCTTATTCTATTCTATTCTATTAGAGAGCAAGATTACAAGGTTACAGACACGGTTGCCACTTATGGTACTTTAGTACCAAAATTGGTACTTTTTTTTTTTTTTTCGTTTGGTACTCACTTTCAAAAAATGGTACATTTTTGACAACCCAACTTTATTGTGGATATTTCCAATTAATTTTTTTAATAAATGCAATTTTGCACTATTTTATATTTTGTTCATTTATAACACTATGAAAAACACAGAACGAGAAAACAAAAAGGT
>NC_051846.1:31239880-31251058 GCF_002237135.1 Teleopsis dalmanni
AACTCTTTGCACATGATTAAATCTAATTCAGAGAAGACGAAATAAATTTTGATTGACTGATCATTTTTTATACCCAAGACACAAAAAAGGTGTAAAAACGATGTATTATTACAGTTTATTCAGATATTTGTAACGCATTGAAGGAAACTTCGTAGCCGCTATAAAGTATATATGCACTTATTCAACAAGCTAAGTTCATTTAGTCTTATTCGTCTGTCTGTTTTATCCGAAACTATTCTCACAGTTTTCGAATAAAACTTAACACACACATTTTTTGGAAGTAGTTCAAATCATTTGTCGGATTGAAGAAATTATATACATTATATCCTTTAGATGTTGCATAAACTAAATAATTGGATATGAGTTAAGTTTGTTTTTAAGACATTCAAATTAAATTCGGCACAGAATATACTTATATTCATATGAGAGAATATACAAAATTTTATTCATATCAAGTATAGCTGCCATATGAACAAGCGATTTAGTCACAGCTTTTTGTTAGAAAAACCTTTTTATTTTCTAATTTATTTTCTAATTTTAAATTTAATTTATAAAATGTGATTTATGAACTGTGAGAAGATTCTGAGTTCGCTAACGTAAACCCTTTTGTGCTTCAGCAAATCTGCACTTCATGCACTTACTGGAATACTAACGGGGTACGGTGCCATTGCGCCTATACTTCAATGGTGGCGAGTTCCAACAAGTGAATTATGCAAGAGTTGCTAAGATGAAGAGGAGGTAGAATTTATCAACCACTTCCTGTGTCTCTGTTCAGGACTGCAGACAAGGCGACTACAATATCTTAGGGATTCACTGGTCTGGCAGAGATAACGAAAGCAAACTTATCAGATCTCTTTAATTTCATCTGGAAAACGAAATGGTTTAACAAGGATAGTACACGAAGATAATAAAGGTTAGCAACTCCCCTCTTCCGGCAAAATCTTTGACGGCATTACAATGGGCAATATATGCCTCCGAGTGAAAGTGTTGGATAACTGTCAGCACGCGCCTTCTTAACCTAACCTATAAAATGTAACGATTTAAAAGAGTACATAAGCTTCAGCAAAGCGAAAGCTAATATCATTATTTGTTTACGTTATGCTTATTAATGCCAGATAATTTCCATAGAAAATATATTTTTGTGCTAAACTAAGCACCACCTCCGTAAAGCTGAGGAATTTACTTTACTTCCCATATGAATTTATTTTAATAGAACAATTCCTATGCAGTCTGGCATTTTCTATTAACATATCAATTAAATTTAGTAAATGATGTTCAAGGTTATTGAGAGTACTGTTAAATACATTTTACCTTAAAATATCTGTAATTATATTGTATCATAAATACAGTTCATAAAATTAATTGACACTTTCTTAAAATTTTACTGATTCAGTAATGAACCTAAATATTTGTTTAAAGTTATTAAAAAATCTTTCTGTTTTCCCACAAAAAGTCATACCAACATTATCTACAATATGAGTAAATTAAGTAATGCATACACACTTGAACCAATATGTATCTTTACTTATACGAATATGAACATGAGCTCATGAAAATATTGGGCTTAAAGATATTAGGTAACCGCAATAGATACTTTATGTCCGCCAACTACACTTACTTTACCAATATGGCAGATTGGTAATTTATATCACTGTGAACAATACCTTCATTTATAGTAGTGCAAATTGTTAATTTGGTAGTTTGAAGTAAACACAAAACCATAAAAATAAAGTTGTATCTCTTGACCACATTTATTGTGGTTTGTTGAAGCGTATTTCAATATTTACAACAAAATAATATTGCGAAAATGTTAGGTTTTATTTACAATGTGAATTTAGTTGAGAAGAGATTAATATTCCATTCAATATTCAGAAAGTAATTTATTTACAGGAAACAATTTATAAAAATTAATTTAATTAATTAAAAAAAATATTTTCATATTTTTGTTTTTAAAAAGAAATGAATTGATTTATTTACCAGATGAAATTTTTTAAATGGAAAAAATCAAAATCACCGCAAATATTTGGAAAAATTTTATCAATTTATCAATCAACTCAAATTGATTTTAATAAATGCACAAAATATAAAATTAAAAAAAGCATTGTATCTGATGAAAAACACAAAAGGACAAAGTAATTAAGCTTAAAAATATAAATTCAAAATTTTTTTAGTCTAAAATAAAATTTGAACTGTCAAAACTAATGAAAAAATTGTCAACGGCAATCAAAATTCATCAAAAGAATTTAACTAATAAGTACAGTGATTTGTGCTTTATAAATATTTAAATAAGAAAATTGTTTGATTATTTTAATAGCGTGTATTTTACTAATTTTTAGCGCTTTTATCAAATTTTTAATTTAAATAATTTCACACGAAACAACTTAATTTGTTCAAAATGTTGAGTGATTGCACGAAATGCTTCTTGTCAGCTGCCGTTTGAAGTCACGCAATTTCCCTGACAAAATACACAATTTAACTGTTATTATTTATAAACTAATTTAATCAGAAAGGAAATTGTAAATAAAATTAAATAAACACACAAATTGAAATTAAATAAATCATTTGAATAAATACTAAAAATTAATTTGATTGACTTGAGAAATCATTACTTTCAGTGTAGTGTAAATACAATCCCTATTTTTCGAACTACTAATTAATTTAAATTAATTCATTCAAAACTGACTATATAAAAACAATGTAAAATTTTAGATTAAAGAAAAGATATAGTGAATTAATATTTAACATCCGTGTTGACGAAAGAAACAATATAGTTAATATTAATTAATATTATTAATTAATATAAACTATTCTTAACAATAGAAAGGTATTTATCAAATAGTAGTGAAATTAGGTTAGGTTAGGCTATACCGGTGATCCCAGGTTTTAATCCAAGGGTTAAAACCATCTAGAACCTTTGACAAAGCTTATGATGCTATTCAAAGGGAGGTCCTGAAGTCCACCAAGATTCTCAAATAAGAAAGCCCTTAAAATGTTAAAGTGGTGCTGTGCATTTGCCGGAAGGAAGCAAAGCGGGCGAGATAAAGTTTCATCATGCTCATCAAAACTGCGACAGATATGGTTGAAAGGGAGATTTAGTCTCCTAGCATGGTTACCTACAATACAATGACCTGTAAGTAAATCTTATGCAAGACTAATATCTCTACGGAGCATCTCTATGAGAGGATTCGATTTTCTTCTATTGGTGTGAGGCAGTCAAAAACTCTCCTAGATGTAAATTAGACTGAACTCAAGGATTTAAAGTAGCTTGACTATCCGATAGTATATATATGTATATTCCTTTCAAGTGTATTATCTACTTCTAGACAAGCTTAAGTGTCTTTTATGGAAGTCACTTCTGCCTAAAAAAAAACTTCAGTGATCTGGAACTTATAGGGATATATTCAGCCCTTCTGAGAAAACTCCACTTCTAATACCAATTTTTGAACCATCGATAAAAATGGCTAAATCCTCACTCAGTGTGACAACAAAAATATTTTTTATATTTTTTAATTAATTGAATTTGATCATACAGCTGCTTCGAGTAATGCCAAATACCCATTATAAGTGGTCTTGTTTTTTATATTTAATTATTTGTAAATAATTTTTTTTTTTTTTGGAGACAAGTACTAAATGTTAAACTCCAAATTTGAATGATACAATTCAAAATAATATTGGAATATATAAAACATAAGATATAATAGTCGATATTTAATAAATTATTAATTAAAAGTTTTTACGTATATTCTACTCTTTTGCAAATATATATTATATATATTAGGACTAAAAAATAGAGAGAGGTTTCGAAAAGTAGTGAACTACAATTGAACTAAAATTGCTTTTATATTATTTTAAATAATTAACTTTTAGGTTGACCATATAGCTGTTTAAAGGATGTATGTGAAAACATATATTTCGAAATACTTCTACCACATTTAAACTTTTTATGTCACCTTTAAAGAAAGCATTACAAGTCATCTATATATGTTGGCTGATTGTGGGTTAAGCACTGGATGAAAGGCAACAAAATTAATTTTGATTGATGGTTGTTAATTTTTGTTTCTTCCATTCAATAATTTTGGACACTTACTTACTTACTTAGTTGGCTATTACAGACGTGGGTCGTCCTTGGCCGATTCGAGTAGCCTCCGCCAGTCAGCCCGATTAGTTGCTTTCTGTTGCCAGTTGGTAGTACCGAGCGCCCCCAAATCGTTGGTCACCTGGTTCTTCCAACGAAGATTCGGACGTCCTGTACCTCCATCGGACGTCCTCCATCTACGGGTACCGAATCAAATACTTTTCAAGCTGGAGCACTTTCTTCCATTCGCACGATATGACCAAGCCAGCGTAGCAGCTGAATTTTTATGCGCTTAACTATGTCAATGTCGCGGTATAGCTCATACAGTTCATCGTTCCATTTAATTCAATACTCGTCACCAACGCGTAAGGGATCTTTCGAAGAATTTTGTCTCGAATGCTCCTAACGCCTTCTCATCACTGTTGGTAATTGTCCAAGCTTCTGCACCATACAGCAGGACAGGCATGATAAGAGATTTGGAGAGCGTGATTTTTGTTTGTCGAGAGAGGGCTTTATTCCTCAATTGCCTACTTAGCCCGAAGTAACATTTGTTGGCAAGAGTGATTCTTCGTTGAAACTCTAGGCTGACGTCATTTATGGTGTTTAAGCTGGTTCCTAATAAACAAAGTCTTTCACAACTTCGAACTTATAATTGTCAACAGTGACGTAAGTCCCAAGACACTTAGGAGATTTGTTTTTTGACAGAAAGTACTTTGTTTTGTCCTCATTTACCACAAGAATTTTGGACACTATGCACATTAAATATTATACATGATGGTAGCAATATGCTTAGATTTTTCAGATGTTCTGAGTGTGTTCTTAAAGCACCCTGTCCGGTTGAATAATATGACTCAATACTCATTTTGGTCAATTCTTTGAAATTAATTCAAATAACATTTGAGCACTTAATTTAAAACTTTAACCCAAAAAAATATTAATATGATTTTTTTTGGGTTAAAGTTAAATATGATTCTCCTCATAAAATAAAGAATTTTTAATTAAAATTTAAAAATTTAATTGCTGTAGAAGGCAACTTCAAAAGACGAAGGCCCCACAAAAGCATCCAAATATGGTTCACAGAAAATTTTCAAAGTCAAAGAGGTTAACAATATGATAATCATAACATAGAAAAAAGCTCCTAAAAACATCTATTAATGACTTAACACTTAACTGTTACTGAATTAATCACTAACAATTAAATTTAATTAAAAATTCAATATAAATCATTTAATTGTCTTGGAATTAATTTACAATTGAAATTCTTAAAATACCGAATTTGAATTATGAGTTTGTTTAGGAAATTTTTTTATAAATGAATAAAAAATTGTGACTTAATAGTCATTAGAAATTCAATTTGTTTCCCATAATTTTCATTCAATTAATTTATGATAAAGCAAAGCATTACTGCTACTGACGTCAGAATGATATTATCATTTAAATAAAGTAGAAATTATCTCAAAAGTGTGAAATTACAATGTTCACAATTTGAATTTCATTTTATTTCACCCCATTTCCTTCGATTTGGACTAAGTGCTCATCTTAAGGCTTAATTAATGTTTTGCCAACTAAATTTGGACACCTGCCAATTGCTTGAGATATTCAAAGCATTCGGTGCATTTCATTTGTTTCCTAGCAACTAAATTATCTATGCCAATGTGCATCCCAACAAATTGCGGAGCATATTTTAACATATTGTGTATTATATTATATGTTCAGACCAACTATGTATAGGCCAAATGCAAGATACTGCATTTAATTGGGAAATAATGCAGATGTTGTGCAAAATATTAACATTAATTCAGAAACTCAAAATATTGTATGTCACAAAAGGTGTTTTTAATTAACTTTTGGTTATAAACGTAATGTATTTACAACCAATAAGGAGTATTTATACCATATGATTGAAGAATTTAATAATAAACTATTTTAGATTAAAGTTTAAAATAATAAACGCGGAATCATAGAAATGAAATCGATGTTGTGGATAGTGAATAACAGACATACACGTCTCTTATCAAAGTGCTTTGATTTATAAGAAGTAACTGTAGTTCAGAATACTTTTTTCTGATTTTCTGATTTCGATCTGGTATATATAATATAAGTTACCATCAGAAACCATAGACAAATTTAACCACATCTAGAAAATTATATTCAATATGTTGTGTCATCATTCTAAGTAGGCAAATAAAGCCCACTCAGAAGTAGGAGAATAAAGCCCACTCTCGTCAAACAAAAATCGCGCTCTACAAATCTCTTATTATGCCTGCCCTGGTATATGGTGCAGAAACTTGGGCAATTACCAACAGTAATGAGAGGGCGTTAGGAGCAATCAAAAGAAAAATGCTTCAGAAGATCTATGGTCTCTTACGCTTTGGCAACGAATATCGAATTAAATGGAACGATGAGCTGTATGAGTTATACCGCGATATTGACATAGTTAAGCGCATAAAAATTCAGCGACTTTTCTGGCTTGGTCATGCCGTTCGAATGCGAAAAAGTGTTCCGACTAGATTCGATGTTTGATTTGGTACCCATATATGAAAAACGCGGTAGAGGACGTTCGCATCTCGATACTACCAACTGGCGACGATTACTCGGTGACGATATTTCTAAAACCTAATAGAATGCCCATCAATTTATGGCCAAATATAACATTTCATTAATGTCACAACCATAACCTTTTTCAGTTATAACACCCTGCGACTTTCTTTAATTTGCAAACTCGAGAAGAGAGATCTTAAATTCAAACGCAAAAAAACATTTTTTGTCATGTGATGAAATAAAGATGAAATCGAAAAATAAGCTCAAGACTAGTCTTTCTAAAAAGACTTGTCAAGAATATTTCTAGAACTACTAGTTTTGGAGACATTAGTGTAAAATACAAAAGTATTTAGACACACTAGATTAATTCTCTTAATTAAAAATAGTATTTATGACACTTTTAATGCAAACACGTTTTTAGGCGATTCCAGTGCGTAAAATTGTTTTGGAGCAGTACACCAAGGTTCACATCAGTTTTCAACCTCTTGTTCTAATTCAAAATCATGACGGTATATCCAAGTTTCTTCCCGACTCGTTTAAGACTCGTTAATCGTATTAAAGGCCTTAAAGGTGTAAATTGCTTGTCTACAAGGAATGACAAACAGAATCGAATTGAGATATTGGTTGTCTTCCTTTCAAAGATGTCATATTAAAATAGTGTCATATAATCATAGTTTTACTATTGATGAATAGATACTGATCCGTAATTTTTTTAAACAATATATAAAAATTTACTATGATACTAACTTAAAATAAAAAACTGTTAGTAAAATAAATAAATATGAAAAGTTGAAAGAATTGAAAGAAACATTCTATGAGGATTTTTGATAGAAAACATTTAATAATCTCATATTAACAAATTATTATTCTATTTGCATAAATACGATGCATGTGAAGTAATTCACACCTGTTTATATAATGTAATAAATAACAATTATATTGTACTATGTAATTGATTTATGACAGGTGATAACAATCGTATGTTAGATAAACAACAATATTATATGAAGCAGCTACTTCAAAACTTCCGCATACTCGTAAATAAACTGAAATATCTATGACAAATGCGATTTATTTTAATGCTTGACTATATGTCATTTACACAAATAAAAGTTAATTATTTTCTTCAATAATGATCATTAACATAAATCAAATAAAATAATTGGTTTAAAGTGAATCACCTGGTGAGAAAGCCTATCAAATGTAATTGATATGAAATTACGTGCAAATCGGTTAGATTAGAAACACGATAATTGCTTATAATAAAATTAAAGTTAAATTATTTTATTTAATTTTATTGTGAATTTTGGTGCATAAGTGATAATTGTATATTTTTACACGGACAGAATGTTAAAGAGGTGTAAAAATGAACATTAAAATTTTTTTGAAAATTAATCAAATTATATATTTAACTTATAATGATAATTACTAATACATTACGTTTAACCACAGATAGCTTAATATGATTGCAAGGAGATATATATAATTATGTAGATGTGATGCTTACAATAAACCTTTATGAAAATATATGTACGCGATTTTGGTAGCGCCTCAAACGTATATCCGGGTTGGCCAGTCTTAAAGTGTAACCTGTATTACTCAAATAATAAAGTTAATATGGAATATATTTATAATCGATAATGATCTGTAGATGTTAGAATTCTAATATTTCTAACCTACTCCCTTATCGATATAGAAATACTTTGTACAGAATATACTTTAAATATCACACAGGAATCAATGGTAATGAATCCACTTCCTTACCGATATAGAAATAATTTATACAGAATATACTTCATATGTTATATAGTAATCAATAGTAATGAGTCTGCCGACAGTCTTGCGAGCTCAGGATCTGCCATTCAAATCTGTGGACCGGAGCCATATTGTAGATTAAGTTGGTCTATTACTAGGTCTCTGATTGATAAATGATTTTGAGCCGAGAGAAGTCGCTACTGGCGTAACATACCAGGTAACCGTCAGACTAAAGAGCTGGTTCATCCCTACAATTATGGTAAGGTATCCTTCTTCAGCAAAACAAAGTTGAGACTGCGTTATCATCTTAACAAAATGTGTCTATCCGAAGAGATAGATTGTCGACTCTGCTTGAAAGCAGATGAGACTTCCAGTTACATTCTCTGTGACTGCTCAGCTTTGACCAAGAGGAGGTCACTGCGTCGAGAACTACTCTCCCCTTCTGACATTAGTAGCTCCTCAGCGACCGACATTCTGGCTCTATTCGAAAGGCGGAATGTCTTCTGTTCGGTTAGGGTCTGTTGCAGCATAAAAGATCAACCATGGTCGCAGTGCTCTGCTCCGTTGGGAGCTGTTACTCCATTTCTTCCTATTCCTACTTCAAATAAAATTTCGTGTACTGATTTGCTTAATAAATTTACGATACGAAAATAAAATAACGCATACTTAGTTGTTGACTGAACTAATATTTCAATATTATCTATCACTTTAATGGGCTAACGTTTCCAACGTTTCTTCAATTTATGGAATCCACTTTTGTAATTTTCTTCTTTAGTTTTTCACGAAATAATATCCGAGGTGGAAGAAGCACCAGAAGTAAGCTATGTTAACTCCTGCAAATAGGCTGAGTGAAATGATATATAATACATACGTTCATAGCGCCCTTAGAATTATTACTTTAATGAAGGGCTGCAATGATTTTCGAAATTTCTACTTTATTTTATGTATGACGGATGCATTTCTTCATTAAAAATAAACATGTACACACAGTTTAAAAAAGCTTGTTTTATGAAAAATGTAACATAACCGAATTGAAGATCGGATGGCGCAACGAGATGAAGTGTAGTATGTAATTGTTGAACCTAAATTATTACTAAATCGTATTATCAAACGATTTACAAGTATTAATCTACATATAATTACTGTAATTTATTTTAATTATAATAAACAGTAGCAAATATGTTAAATACGAGTAATTGCTTTTGAGCTGTTGCAACACCTCAACCACTGAAAAATAATTTTCAATGCTTCCAAGACAATCCGTGCCTGTGCCCAGAGCAGAACCACAGTGGAATTCAGTGTTGTTGAAACTTTAATTACTGTAATTTTTTCAAGCAAGCGATAATCACAGATCAGTCGACCGACATGACAACACGACAACATGACTATAATGAATGATAGTTTGTTGTAAAATCTGTTTATCAAAATGTTAACATGCAATATTTCAAATAATTTAAGAAGAATTCAAAAAAAAATTATAGAATATAAATTTGTTTAAGCACTTAAAATAATTTAGTACTCGTATATACATGGTATCATAAAACAATTTATGATACAACTTTCATTGATATTATATCACATGTTGAAGTAGAAGTTTTATACTATTTTCCCGATATCTACTATCCTATTATTTTTTTAAGCATAAAAATAATATAGTATTGACTCTTGATCAGTGTTTTATACACTTTTAATACTGTTGATTTTACTTTTATTAGTGCTGTTTTTGGCTTAAACTTTAATAATACATTACTTTACTAAAACGAAAAAGATTCAGCTAACAATTAGTAGTGTTTAATTTTTTCAACATATATTTTTTTAATAATTACAGTAATAGTTTGTTCATTTTCTTATAAATCTTTGCTTTTAAAGAGTTAATATACATATATGTGAAATACTTACAGTTGTTCAATCAATATTTAAATTTAAAACTGTAGAGTCTGATATATCTAAAACAATGTCAACATATGGCTTTGCTCAAAATAGCCAACTTTAATAAAATCCGTTTTCAAATTGGTGCACCCGTAAAATCGGAATAATTCCATTATATCTCTTTGTGAGCCTTTCTTTCTTAAACTATTCTTATTTAACACATACACAATTAGTAGCTAATCGAAAGTAGGTATACAATCTCATAGTTCTTAAATCATTTTCTACCTCTGAATCTACCGTTCCCCTGATCATTCGCTTTTCCTATTCAAATCATCCTCGACTTCAATATTTTTTATAATATCATGAAGTCAGAAAACGCTGTGACTTGAAAATTTCTTTAATGTTTTCATATTTATTTAGATTTCTTTTTAAATCTAGATAAATAGGATATATTTAATCTAGATAAATAGGAAAGAGATTCACTTTTTTTTGTCATTATTCCATTGTATTTGGTCATAATATTCCTTCGCAAAGACTGAACGATAAATGCTATTTAATATTCTTCCTTTCAATATGTTAAGTTAATATAGTACATATCTCACACCTATGTGTTCCACTTAGACGTACTCGTTTTAGTGCCTCTATATTATGATCTGATTTATATTTGATTGTGACTACCAGGTATGATTGTGAATGGGGCATAGTGAATGATACTTATGTATGTGTTATTTCCGTGAGCCTTCCGTGAGTCACCTTTGAGTTTACCAGTTTACACTTTGATTATTGTTTCTAGTCGCTTCTAATCTGTGTCACCCCATTATTCTTTTTATGCCACAATACTTTGAAAGAATTTTATCACTATGATTTTTATATACTACTTATACAAAATTTGTTATTTTAAATCATCGGAACGCCTTGCCGCCGCTGTATTATGTCTC
>NC_051846.1:31251158-31254540 GCF_002237135.1 Teleopsis dalmanni
ACCACTATATACCTTCAACATGCATTTAACAATAATAAATATAAAAATGTCTAAAAGTAATTATACTTAACGAAGGTATATTGGAAGAGTTACTTAAAGCAAACACACTTTTGGGTTAAAAGTATCTAAACAAAAAGAAAAGTATAAACTTGTTTTTAATTTAATATCTTTTGTGACTTGAAGTACAAGTAAAAGTTGTGCATAATCAATCAGTAATCACACATGAGCGAGCAAAAATGTAATTTCTACAAAAAATTTGCCAACAAAATTGTTACTAGCCGAAAAAAGAAAGTCTTGAAATATAACACAAAAAAAAAAAATAATAAAAAAATACAAATAAAAAAATAAATAAAAATATTGTGTAATACAAATATTTGAAGTCAACGAACTTCAAAATACGAATAATAACAAAACATATGTGTTACTTTTTATGGACTTTAAAAGATCGTTTAATTATGAAATTATATATTAAATATTGTATAAAGAGGTTTTTTTAAATAGTAATAAAATACAACAACAAAAATTCATATTATATTATTTTAATTAATTGAATTTTTGGATGAATTTTTGTTGTTGTAGTTCACTACTCTTCGAAAAACCTCTTTATGAACCTCTAAGTTTCTATTAACTATAATAGTGATATCCGTCTGTAAAATGTAACGTTAAATCACAACAATTTTTGGTTTAAATAAAAAATTGCATAAAAAAAAATTAAGGTATTAAGTAAAATTCGATTTGACTTACCTTTCTTTGGGTATTAAACCCAAGAAATGAGAGCTTTCGCTTATTGTCATGCGGATGACTCATGTTGTGGCTTAAAAATTATTAGCACCGATTTTTATTTCAATTTCTATATATATTTTTTACAATTTGTTTACCAATAGCAATTTTTTGCTATTATTATTTATTAATTATGTCTTGTGTAGCAGTTTCCACAGTACGTTGCTCAGCAAGTTCGACATTCGGATGTGATTTGGCGATGTGTTAAAAATAACTGGAAATAAAAATAAAAATAAATTTATTAAAAAAAAAAAGACATAGTTAATTGATCATAATAATAATAGCTATTAGTTATCATATATTAAAAATATTTTTAAATTGACATAAAATTAAAATTAAAAAATAATTTCATAAGAAAAAAAACGTTATCGCTAACAGAAAATTAGTAAATGACATGTGAGCATATTTATTTAATAATATCAATAATTTAAAAATATGTAAATGGAAATGTATTTTGGCATATTTTACATATAAAAAAAATATTATATGTGGATAAAAACAGATACAAAATAAATTATTTTCAAGTTTCTTAATTGCTTCGCTACCAGTTTTTATTAAAGTCACGCATCACGCGAACCATCGAGGCACGCGACTTCTTGTGATCAATTTAATCAGTCGGGCAGGCAAGCTCATTGATGACCGCATCACCAGAATTTTTCATATATTAATTTTTTATTTTTTTTTTTATTGTTAATATGCTTATGTGCCTACATTCATAAACAATAAACATATATAAAAAATGACAAATATAAACAACAAAAAACAATTTTGTTAATATTGTTCGCAGTAAATGGTGTTAAACAAGCAATAAAATTCAGCTACTCAATTATTTATAATTGAAAACAGAATAAGAACAAAAACAAAAAAAAAGTCAAATATTTTTAATTTTTTCAATAAGACTACGGCAGTTAAAATTGAATAGACCGACTGTCATCGCGTCTCTGGGACCTACGAGCAATTGAATCGCAAATATCAAACAAATATTTTAATGGTAAGAAAAAATATTCTGTCAATGGAAAACTTACAACAGGAAAAATACAACAAAAAAAAAAAATAGATGTACGACAAGGAATTCTACATTTAAAATTAAAAAACAAAATTGTAAACAATTAACTATAAATAAAAAAAACAATGAACATCACAATACAATAAAAATAAAATTAACTTCATTAAAACTATAAATTATACATTAACCTTTTAATATTAAGTTATAAATTTCATATTAACCTTTTAATTTTAAAATGTAATTATTACACAATTAAACTATTAAAAAAAATAATTAAATTTAAGATGACTCTAGGTTTAAGACCAATTATTTAACAGATTATACGTAGAACGCTTATAGATCGGTTGGCAGTTAGAACTTCAAGTCTTCAAGTGCCCATGTGTTCGACAATGACTGCTAAAAGGATAGAATATTCGCGATTTCGATGTAACTAAAGTTAATTATTTTTTTTCTGATAACTAATTAACTATATTAACAAATTCTCTTAGTAGTGACGCAAGTGAACTCATTTTGCCAGCACAGGTAATAATGCCTTTACAGGTATAATTCATATGTAAACACCTAAAAAATAATTGATATTGTCAAACTGTCCATTCCATACCATTCTATTTTTTATGCAGTTTCTCAGATAGTCAAAATGTCCTGTTCTTGTTTCGAGCAAAAAATTTATTTAAGCAGTTAAAGATGTTAGATTTGGCAGAGCTTAGATGTATTTTACACATATATAAGGCTGTTTAAAAAAATTGATTTTTATTCAGTCAAAGTTGGATAAAAGACTTATCCAATCTAAGTCACTATCTCCCTATTTATCCTATGTAACTTAGGATAAAAGACTTAGACTATTTTCTAGCTTAGGATGAAAGACTTAATATATTTTTTAGTTTAGGATAAAAGACTTAGTCTGTTATCCAGCTTACGATAAAAGGCTTAATCTTTATTCTAGCTTGCGGTAAAAGACTTAGTCTGTTTTCTAGGTTAGGACAAAACACTAAGTCTGTTTTCTAGCTTAAGAAAGAAAACTTAGTCTGTTATCCAGCTTTAGATAAAAGACTTAATCCGTTATCCAGCTTAGGATAAAAAACTTAGTCTGTTATCCACCTTAAGATAAAAGACTTAGTCTGTTTTCTAGCTTAGGATAAAAGAGACTCTATTTTATAGCTTCGCATAACAGACTTTGTTATCCAGCTCAGGATAAAGGACTTAGTCTGTTAGTCTAGCTTAGTATAAAAGACTTAGTGTGTTATCCAACTTAGGATAAAAGCGTTAGTCTGTTATCCAGTTTAAAATAAGAGACTAATTCTGTTATAATAAAGGACTTAGCTTCTTAGGTCTCTTAGGGTAAGAGACTAAGTCTGTTAAGATAAAGGACTTAGCCTGTTGTCCAGCTTAGGATAAAAGGCTTAGTCTGCTTTCCAGATTAAGATTAAGGACTTAGTCTGTTATCCAGTTTGGAATAAAACGCTTAGTTCGTTATCTGGCTTAGGTCTTTTGAATCAAAATTCAAGGCTGAATTATATGATAATTGGCCCATTGTGTTAAATTTGAAGTGCATACATCAAAAAATAAAACAGGTTTATTAACAAAAAACCGGTACTA
>NC_051846.1:31254640-31261125 GCF_002237135.1 Teleopsis dalmanni
GTCAAATGTAGCGAGCTCGTTGTTTACTTTGAAGACTTTATTGGGCCTTGCAAGGCGTGATGTTATTGGTGCCTTTACTGCTATGGAAAAGCAATATACGCAAATGAATTAAGTGGTATATGAGTCACTTTTGAATGAGTCATATTCGAATGTGTCAAGGATTTCATTTATCTTGGCAGTGCTATACGACAACAACATTGTCGTATTAGCATTGATTTTGCTATCTTGGTATATTTTTTGCAGTCACTTGCTTTTAATAAACTTTATTTTATTCATTTTATTTTTTTTATTCAAAATGAATTAATTTTGTTTTATTCATATTAATTTCTTTATATTATTTTCATTTATTTATTTTTTAATAATAATTTTTATTACATAATATTACATATTTTCATTTATTATTAGGAGTATTTTGGGTCTTTACTTTTTTATTCTTTTTTTATATTTGTTTTCATCTTTAATTTTTTTTCTTTTTTATATTTCTTTTTTTTTTTTTGTTTTTTTTTTTTGTAATTTACTATTTTTTTTGTTTTTTTTTTGTAATTTACTTTTTATTTATTTTTATAATCATTTTTATATTTATTTTTGTATAAATTATTATTTATATAATTTCTTTTTAATAATTAATTGTTATTTCGACCAATTTACAATAATAATTCTTTTTTACAATAACAAGAATAATTTTTGACTTTCAGCTTAGTAAACTTAGACTTAATAACCGAATACACTGAAGATAGTCTATGAAGTAGACCAAAATATCTGTATATTTTTATAAAAAAAATTAAAATATAATTAGAAATATTTAACATAAATTAATGAATCTATAAATTCATAAATTAATAAAAAAAATCACTTTTTATTATTTTTATGACCTTAGCCCAGTGAAAATTAATAAACTTAATTTTTTTTTTATTTTTATATTTATATTTTATTTTGTTTTCGTTTAACTTATTAATTTATTGAATTTTGATTTATTTCTTTTTAATTCAAATTAAAATAAAATCATATTTATTTAAAATAAATTTATTTTGATCACATTTTTATTTTTGTTTTTAAAATTTTTTATATTTTGTTTTATTTTCAATTCTTTATATTTTATTACATTTTACACAAAATAAAATGTATTTTAAATCAATTTTTTTAATTTATTTGTTACATTTTCTTTAATACTTTTAATATAAATTAAATTATATTATTAATTTATTAATATTAATATTAATTATTACTTTTAAATTAATAATTATTATTTATTATTTATTATTTTATTATTTATTATTTTATTATTTATTATTTATAACTTTATTATTTATTATTATATTATTTTGTTTTTTTAATTTTTTTATACATTTTTATTCACTTTTAAATGTTTTATTTAAATTTTACTTAATTTCTGTTCAATATATTTTATTTTATTTTAATTTTTTGTTAATATTCTTTAATTTATGTTTTTTATAATTTCATAACTTAACGGTAGCAAATGAGCTAACTGAAGTACGATATACGTTGAACGACATCTGGAAAGAAACACTAAATAGTGTCAGATTTAGTAGAATTATTGGGGCCATAATCCCCACTGGGGAAATAAACAATAGTAGTAGTAATTTTATTTATTAAATATAATTTAACTATTTTATTTTTCTTTTTTTTTTGTAATTTATTTTTTAATTTTTTTTAAAATTTATTTTATTATTATTTTTGTTTAATTTTATTTAATTTCTGTTTTATTTATATCACTTTACTTTTTATTACATTTGTAAATAAGAAATTTATTTATTTCAATTTTAAAAATATTTTTCTCTTATTTTCTATCGAGCTTTGAAATTTCCAGAATATTTAAATATTTAGTTTTTTATGTTATAATTCAGTGATACATTAATTGTATTAAATTTAATTAATTTTGGTAACTATAATTAAATAATTCAACAAAACTAAAAATGCGTAAAGAATATAAATTTTATCATATATTTTAGTATTAATAATCCAATTTTACCAATTATTGACGCTGAACTTCCTATTTAATTTCATTATTTATAGTTATTTATGTATATTTATATAAAGACAATATAAGCATATATAAAAATATATATTTATATATATTTCTATATATGTTTTTTATGAACATTAAAATTTTACTATTATTTTTTGGTTTTTTTTTGAAAAATATTAATATTTTAATATACCAATTTTTTCCTATAATATGTAATTAAATTTTAATTTGCTTTATTAATATCAGATTTAAATATTTTAAATGTACATATATATGTGATATATGTACATAATAATAATTAAACAAATACCATTAAAACTTTTAATAGGACTTTAATTGCGACGTTCCTTTTCCAACCAACACAGGATACTGCGCAAATAAAATTAATGAATTCAACAAACAATAATAACGCAAAAACAAATACAAAAAAAAAATAAAAAAAATTAATAGCAACAACAAAAAAGACAATACCTTGAAACTTTTTCCGGTAGAAATTAATGACACAAATCAAAAGGCACTTCAAGCCACAGTAAGTACAACACTACACAACACTATTAATAACACAACAATAGCAAATGTATTAACTCATTTCAATGGCGACAGGAAATAAAAAGGATATTTATGTTCACATATAAAAACGCGTAGACCGGAGCAAAAAATATCATTAACGCTGCCTGGCAATGCAATAAACAGCAAAAACGAAAAAGGAAAAACTTTAAATGAAAAAACCGTTTTTATTGCAAAGACAATAACCGCACCTCGCACTCATAACAGGCACACCAGAAACCGTATGAATCGATCGAACCACATTCACAAGCGAACAAATCAAATTTGAACTTGTTGCGACGACTACGTTGATTTATGATTCTTTTTTGCTTCTTCAGCCAACTCAAACGAGTGAAGCAAACACTAAATCGGGTCGAGTCGGGACGCCACACGTCACTACGTCACAGCGAACTCCACATTAAGACAATAACTGGATAAGGTATCGAACCCAGACAGACAACTTTTTAAACATAATTCGCTTTGATGTATACATAATACAAATATACACATACACAGACACACACACACACACACACGAACACACATGAATATTTCTAAACTAACTTATAAGCTTTATGCAAATAAAATCGATTTTGCTTGTTTGCTTTTGTATTTTATTGTATTTAATTTCAATTTTTTTGTGTTTTCCTTTTATTTGAAAGGTTTTATTTACACAAACCAATTGTTTTTTTAGTCAACATTAATAATGAAAACAAAAGCAAAAGGAAAACAAAAATAAAAAAATGTATTCCTTATCGCGATTGTAATGACTAAAACCTAACTCATACAACAACAATTTGGCTTCTTTATTGCTTGCTCATACGCACCGGTGTGCCTGTTTACATACACAACAGCAAAACACATAAGCTCGTGCACAGTAAACTGTCAGCGCCTTCGTCTCGTGACCGTACTTAATTGTGCAAAAGAGATGTAAAGAATAACAACAAAAAAGCATTGTGCAAAACAAAATAGTAAAAAATGGCAAAAAAATAAAAAGAGTAGCAACAAAATCATTAATATATCAATGTTCGACTTAAACAAACAAACGTAGGAACAACAATTTCATTTAATTTGATTTGATTTAAATGATTTTATTAATTAAATATAAAAGTTATGTTTCGATACTTCGCACAAAATTCAGACGTTGTAAATATCAGTAAAATTCATACAGAAATAAATATAATAGGCAAAGTTTTTTATTATATATTAAATTATTATTATCTAATAATAATTTATAATAATAATAATAATATTATAATAAATATATATCAAAATATTATTTTTTTAAAGCACTAGTTTTGAGGGATTGAGCTTTATATATAGTTTACTGGTATGGATTTCGTTAACTCCTTCTAAAGCGCATGGGGTTTTTCGAAAGGTAGTAAACTACAACAACAAAAATTCATTTTTCATTATTTTAATTAATTGAATTTTTGACTGACCATAGCGCTTTATCCAGTATTGCCAAATACCCATCATCAGTGCTCTTGGAAAAAATTTTTAATATTTAATTATTCATAAATATTTTTTTTGAGACTGCAAGTGCCAGGAATTGAACTCGTGCCCTGCCAAATTTAAAGCTCAGAGTCAGCGCACCTCAACCAACTGATCCAAAGCTGTACTTGACTTTTGTGTTAACACATTTTTCTGGAGTTTTGTTAACTTGCTGTAAAAGTTTTATTAACAAATTTACTTGCTGTGCTTATATTAGAACGAAATCATAGACCAGCTGTAGAATAATTGAATTAATTAATTGTATTTTGATTTTTAATTATTTAATTTCAATACTATTCTGTTTGTAGAGGTATTATTTATTGTATTCTTTTATATTATTTTTTCTTGTGTATAAAACCTAATCTAAGAACATAATACTGAGAAAGTCATGATAATGTACCTCCACGAGTCGCACGAGAGGTATTGATCGCAAGTCCAATATTTTGTGAATATAAGTTGCATAATACTTGACTGAATAATTTTTTAAAATTTGCAAATGACACATATATATTAGGAGATGTGTGCTTTCACTAAAGACTACGAATCCTTCAGCCTTAAGTATTGCTTCAACCAACCACTTTTATCTATTCTCTTATTCTTTGAAACTAATTGTTATAAGGGGCTAATTGTTTTGGGCACTGATACTAGATTAAACTATCTGCTTATATTAACTAATAACTTACACATGTTAAGTAAATGTAATCTCACTAACCGCTAAGTATCTATCAAGTCTAAAGATCTATCACTAATTTCAGTAAATCACTTTCATCTGTATATAATAGCATTCAAGTTAAATTAATTGTTTTTTTTCACTAACATTTTTGTCACTAACATTTCAATTGATGTGTCGCTACAGAAGGTTCATATCTGTATATAACTTTATTACCTGAACAGTCTCTGCTATAAGCAACTTATACGCCCCTTAACGTCTGCAATCAGTTCCGCTCAAATGGAAAAAATTCTCTTTTCAACAGTAAGGTTCTCTAAAATAACATCACTATAAACGCAATCTTGATGGCAAACACTTCCCCAAACGTGTCCTCTAAAAAACACCAAATTTCTCGCATCGACGAGTATCACCTAATGCTCGCCCGCTGATACCTCACTCGTCGTTTTAACCCCTCGCACCCTCTCTTTTGCTTTCTTATTAGCTACGTTCAATAAGACTACCTAAATTTACTGGCGTTAGTCTGCCAGTTTTATCTATGGACCATTATAAAAAAACAATAAAATTATTTATTCTATTACATTATTAATTTTGAGAGACTAATCATTTCCTGATACTGTGTACTCTCACTTAATACTACGGATCTATTATGTGTCTGTGTGTCTTCATTGAACCAATTATATCTGCATACTATTATACTCAAATTAAATTTAATTATTTATTGTTATAAAACACCTGTTCGGAGGAACAGATTATTGCAAACTACATGCTTGAACTAGAATTTAATATTCATTAATGATATAAACATCTTAGGTGATGTGTAATCTCACTAATCGTTACAGATCATGTGAGATGGACTTAGTATCAATTAGTTTAATCATTATAATCAAACATAAAATAAAATATTTAATTCTTTTGAAGTACTAATTTTAAGAGACTATATCTAGCAGTCTGATGATGTATACCCTGATGAATCGTTACGGATCTATCAGGTCACTAAGCCTAATGATATTTTATGTAAAAAAAAAAAAAATGACATATTAAATACCCCATCTTACAATATTTAATTACTAATCCATTATTTGTTGTTTTTCACCTTAACTTCATTTAAAATTTCATTTAACTGATAACAACAAAGCTAACGAGTGAAAGTTCCGATATAACCGCAAAGGTAACTAAAATGCAAAAATAAATTCTAAATTCTACAAAAATATCTATCTATTCATTGGTTGTACATCAGACCACTGCACTCTTTTAATGTATACTTTGGAAAAGTTTGAGACACAGCAAAACATATGATGGCGTCACCAACTAATTTTAATTAAAATATGTCAAACTAATGTGGATAATCAATGTATACTTCAGAAAAATCGAGATATATTAAAAACGTCAGTAACTTAATTCGAGAAATTTTGATAAAGTTTTTACTATTGATTGTATAATTAACATAAGTTAATAATGATAAGATTTGACAAGTTGATATCACACTTAAAAGCTATTTTAATTTTAAAAATATTATAATTTGTGATATTTAAATTGAATTGAATATATGCGAATAATTAAAAAAATACAAATTATTTTAATGATATTTTAGTTATTTATACTAATGAATAAAAAAAATTTTAAAAAATTGGATTAAGGTGGTGTAACGATTATCGATGGATTTCAATTACTATCAAATACCCATCCATTTTATTGCTGTAAAATTCGCATAGATCTATAGAACAGCCAACATGTAAAGAATAACAAATAAGTACACATGGGTTAGTATATGGTTAGGTTAAACAACTG
>NC_051846.1:31261225-31263926 GCF_002237135.1 Teleopsis dalmanni
ATATATATTTTATATTGTATATTATATTATATATATATTATATATATATTACTATGTATTATATGTCACATATAAGTATTTTTTTTATATATGTATAATGTATATAATGTATTATATATTATACTATTTATAACAGTTCAAGTCGATTCGGGGGCCTAATTGATCTTGACTAGTAATGCCTTTAAACATTAGGAATAGATTTTGAAAATATGTCAGAATAGCTAGAGTTAATACACGTATAACGCATTGCATCCGCAAGAAGAAATCGATTATACTTCAGCTCTTCTCTGAATTCCTCTCTATTAAGTCTAATGCACACTTTTAATTTTGTAGTTTGGATATATTTTTAATTTGAAATAACCATTTTTAATAATGATTGATACATTGTTATAATAAAATAAGTTGTAAAATTAATGAATATAAACTATGGTTTTTTCAGGCTGTTTCAGTACTATTGCATATTAGTTTCGTAAACGAACTGAGTTCTATGATTTAACGTATAATTTCAAACTGCGTGTGGATTGAACTGTATAATTTCTAACAGAGATAGTGTGTGCTAAAAACATCTAAGGGTAAAGAAACTAGAATTAGACAAAAAGAGGCTCGAGCAAGCAATTAGATCAAGCTAAAATGGTAGACAAGGATAATGCACCCGAAACACTTGTCGCTAGTCACTAGTCATATGATGAAAGTTTCAAAGAACTACTTGATGGTAATAATAACGTAGTCTCAGTGTAGGATAAAGATTCTAGAAACGAAAAAAAGCGGTTTAGTCCAAAAGATTCGGGCACTCATATTTCGGAACGCTGATTTGTGGTTAATGCTTCGATATGTTAAATGTGTTAATTGGGAAACCCTTAAAAACTTTAAATAACTTTATATATAGATAAAAGTAATTGGTATCGAAATTTAACATATAAAAATAAATAGTAATTTAATACAATGCAATGCTTTCAATTTCACATAAAAAATTAATTTGTTTTAACGAAACTTACTTCACATGGGGACCCCATTGCTGAATCTGGATTCTGTAAAAATTTTAGAGTTTAATAATAGTTTTAATATTGTGTGATCTTACTTGAATAAATATATATAAACAGTAATAATAACTACTAAATATTGTGAAGTATATTAAATTGGATAATCAAGAGAAAGACGTAAAATCATAAAACAAAAAACTTTATTATCTGGGGATGCTTATTGTTTCCATCGAGTACTTCATCGAGTACTAATTTTTTATGTAGCCTTAAAAATTGTTCAAAATATATATTCCTTAATTTTCTAGCACGTAATTAAGGAATTTAATAAAATATCTTATATACTGTAACAGACTTCTTAATAAAATAATAATAATTAATAATAATAAATAATAATAATAATAATTAATAGACTTCTTAATCAACCTTTTAGTTATTAAATATGCAATGCTCACTTAATGTCTTCCCTCTCTTTGCTTAATTTATTTATTTTATTCTTGTTTTCCAATATTTTTTTATTATATATAATTGTATCTTATATTCTTATTTTTATCTTTTTCAGATTTACGCCTGGTCTACATATTCAATGCTAGAGAGGTAAGCTTGCTTGATAAATTATTTTAATGAAATTTTATTATTTAAGTTGTAGATAAACAAATATACTTACATCGAATTCAAAATTAAATATTCTAGTCATAATGTATTATTAAGAGAGCATTTTTAGTACTACTCAAAAGATATATATATATTATCTAACATGGATGGCTAGATTTTACCAATTATTCATTATATAGTATGATAATTATTCTTTGCTTTTTAGAAATTGTATGACCTGTAAATGTTATTTTCATACAAATGTAGCGGAATAAAGGAAATCAGTTGATTCTGCAATCAACAATTTTTGAAAATTTTATTTCATTTTTAAATAAATAATGTATAATCATTGATAATACATATTGTCTGCCTATAAGGTCTCTTCTTTTTCTTTTTCTCAAAAACAATGAAACCTATATTATGTGTGCAAAGTATTTAATCTTGAAAATCAAATCGAATGCATTCAGCCATAAAGAAAAACTACGACAACGATGGTGATTTTTTTATAAGCACTTGCCAAATATATGATCTTATATGCCTTCGCAGAAATAAGCTAATATGGATAGCGTCCCATAGGTTCGCTATAGCTGGCTAACGATTTAAAACGTATTTACAGTAACTAATTAAAGGTATTATGAGGAAAGTTTAATAGATTTAGCTCCATAACTATAATATTTGTCCTGAAGAAAATTTTCATAATATTTTTGTAAGACACATAACATTATTTATTATTTATCTTTATTTATTACTTATAAAAAGTTCCTGAAGATGACTGTCGAAGACGGTTGAAATATTGAACGTGATAACAAATTAAAATAAAATTATTTAAATAGAATAAACAGATTTCGTTTAAAGTAAAAGTAGAAAGATAAACCTACAATTTTTGTGCGGTAAGTTGGTAGCATTGAATTGTGAAACCATGCGACATTTGAACACGATCTACAGCTTCAATTGTTTATACAAACATATTTTTTAGTGTACTACAATGTTTAAGTTAGGGAGCAATTTGTTGAAGGAGTTTGTTTTAAGTTTTGTTACAACGAAAGAGAAGACAGAGAAGACCTATCATGAATTGTTACTGTAGCTGATTTGGTTTGTTTTGATTGGTCGTCAATGGCAAAAACCGGTAA
>NC_051846.1:31264026-31271561 GCF_002237135.1 Teleopsis dalmanni
TATTATAATATTATACATATTATATGTTTTATTTATATAAACACTGTACTTAATAAAAAAGATCTCTTCGAATAGTAAAGCCGCAATATTAATTTCATCCTTCCGTTATATATATAACATAAAACTGAGATCAGTGAGTTATCAGTGATTTAGTTTATGGGTATATGTCCCGATCCACCAGTGAATGCAGAGGAATGAAATTGCATATAAACTAGTCAGACATAACTAAACTTAAGTCACTAAGCAGTTAGTGTATAATTTCATTCGCTTAACTTTCGGGATAGTGGGGACAACAACGGTAGCAAATTGTAGTTGACCTAGCCATACAAGGATCAGAGACATCTTTGGCAGAGAAATCAGCACTGACTTTTTTAAAAACTGTCAAAAAATTGAAAATCATATTTTTTATATTTAATTACTCGTAAATAATTTTTTGAGACTGCGAATATGTTACCAAGAGTTTAACTCGTACCCTGCAAAATTTGAAGCTCAGAGTCAGTGTGCATTAACCAAATTAACCCAAACTGTATATGGCTTGTATGTTCGAACTTGTTAATTTGTTGTGAATGTTCATTAATAAATTCATTTGCTGTAGTATGTTAAGACGAATTCATAAACCAATTGTGGAATAATTGAATTATTCTTCACATATATTATTCTTACACTTAATAGTATTTTTATTTTTGTTAAATTTCAATATTAATAAAATTAATTACAAAAAATATATACAGAAAAGTATATACTATTCACAGTACTCCATAAATTTACTATAATTAACGTTGTATTACGCCAAAAAATATACAATTTCCATTAAAAAACGTATGTAAAATAAAAATTAAAATAAAAGCGTGGCGTTGTCATTGTTTCATTACTCTAGCAAAAAGGTTACAAAATTAACAAATAATTATGTTAATATTTATTTATTTAGTCAGCACAAAGATTAGATGAAGATAATCTTGAGAAACATGATGTACCACAAACAACTTCCCAAATTAAAGTATAACCTTAAACTTCAGGTGATGTTCCATGTGCTTACATATTTAAAATCTAGTCACCTGGTGGATTACAGAATACTAATCCCGCAGCATTTTTCTGGGGAAGAAATTTTTGAGCTATTATGATGCAAATTCGGATATCTCATTTACCAAGGTAGCAATCTTACCATCAAAATAGCTGTAGTTCAACCCCTTAAAATATTGTATGATATGAATATCTACAAGCAGATATGCTCAAAATTATGTTATTATCAAGTATCTAAAAGAAGATATCTATTGTATAATGTCATTGTATTATTACATTTAAATAGATAGAACTAAAAAACTATGATTCTGTGTATGTTCACATTAGCACCGTACTGAGTCCTTTTCAAACAAGTTTAATATATATTGCATCATGGAGACATATTGGACTTTAGTACACACTTTTATAATATGTATAAATGGTTTAAGATCTTTAATATATTATACATGCTTATTGTAGTCACTATATATATACTACACACAATGTATCAATCAAGGTTTTATAGTGTTTATTAAGCAAAAATACTTCCCAGACTAACATTATCCGAAATTATCTTTCGTGGCGTTTTATCAAACACATATATTTTGTTTGATATGTTTGATATATTTATTTGTTTGTTTGATATACAGTTAAACTTCCATAACTTGAAATACTGTTTAATACTAAGAAAAGGTTCGACTTATGGAGACTTCGAGCCAAAGAATTTTTTAGTAATCGTATATAATTTGATCTCTAAGCCCTATTGCACTCTATTTAGTTTGAGTTATAGAAATTTGACTGTATATATATTTTTAACAAATATATAAATTTTGTATAGTTTTTTAATTATTGTAAAATTTCTATTATAATAATATGTAAAATAATAAATCAAAATAAAAATATGTTTTATTAAACAAAGTATTAAAGAAAATAATTTACCTTGGTATCGGCACAGCAACTCGCCGCGTAAACGTTCTTGACGTTACGATCAATCTCGAAGATTTAAGTAAGAATTCCATTTTCAAAAATTATTTAAAAACTTTGTCTTTAAAAAATTTTAACAAAATTTCAAATTTAAGAAAAATTTAATAAATTCACTTAAAAAAGCAATATTTAGTCTATAACTAAATATTCGTTGAAGGCTTTGTTAGCTAAGATATCACAGCACACTTTTAAGATATCAAAATAAAATTTTACAATTTTTTTTTTGTTTCTATAGTAACATTCGTATAGAAATTGATAAAATCATAATATCAAATATTTTGTTTTTCGTCAATTTTTCCTAAAATAAAATAAAAATATTTTTATTTAATAAAATTTATATTCAGGAAATAATTGTCAGAACCATTGCAATGAAGTACAAAACAAAACGAAAACTATTTTAACAAAAATTAACTCGTGCAAACTACTCGAAAAACTCAAGGTCTGTAAGGGCTAGCAAATCGCTTAATTGATAACATTTTCATTCACATTACAAAGTATTAACATTTTTTTTTTAAATATCATGATTTAAGAGCTGTCATAACCCAACATTGTAAGTTATCTGTTTTACTCTTATCAGTAAGAGTGTGTCATTTTATAACTATGCAATCTGGAAAATTTTAGGTGTAAGATTTTTATTATAGAAAGATTATTAACTAATTGAATTAAATTAGTTTAATCACAAAAACAAATCAATAAAGCTTAAATAAAAATATACAAAAATATAAAAAATAAAGTCTGTGTAATAGAAAATAAAAAAAATAAATAAATACAACAAAAAATTAATTTTAAAAATAAATGAAAAATAATAAAAACTACTTATTAATTAAATTACTAATTTTTAATTTCAAAAAATGTTTTGTAAAAATATTTAAAAAAAATATTTAAAATGGCATTGCAATACGATTTTTAACATTAACAACGGGCAAAAATGATCAAATGTAAACAACTTTAATTGCCATGAACTATAATTTTTTGTATTCAATGAGAGCAGATCTAGTGTTTTTACACCCCAGGCTAGGAATTTTTGCGATACAATAGTTTCCATAGTGAAACACAAAAACCATACAAGCTAATATAAATATAAACAAACAAAAATAAAAATATTGACTTCATATGCATTGACTTCAAATATTCATATATAAACTAAATTGACTGCTTGAATGCCTTGAATAGACCTACCAAATTTGAATTTATAAACAAATTTCATTTAATAGTTTAACTTTATTGTTTAAGAAAATCGAAAGGAAATTGTTTTTATTATGTTTCATTAGTACATTTTGTAATCAAATATATATTATACAGGGTAGCCCAATTGAACTGGAACAAATTTCAAATTGCCATAATTTTAAAAATGTTAGCAATACTGCATACATATAACGTATCTACATATAAACTATAGTTTATCTATAGATAGCTTCATAGTTTTGTAGATGTAAACTATAGTTTATCTATAGATATCCACTATAGAAAGTCGACAAGCTTTAATAGTAAGCTATTCTATCATTATCATTAGATTATAGATACCACATGAAGCTGAACAAACTCTAATAGTACACTGTTCTATTATTTTTCTGAGTCTGAGTCTATGAGTTGACAGCATATCGTTTCTACTTAGATAGAGATATGATTTTTAATCATTTTGTGATTGTCACCTTTGATCTAAGCCAGGGGTAATATTCCCGTATTCTAAAAAAAACATTAACGAAAAAATACTGATCTATGAGAGTAGGGCGTCTAATGGCAACAATTCTTTGTAAATTCACTTGAAGCTTAAAATATAGTTATATTTACTTCTGTGCTTCCTACCTTTATACACACAAAAATAGTAAATATTGTAAAGAAGAAAGAAAACAATAGACCTACTGCACCTCAAACAATGAACGTCCCATTACGCACTGCGTTAAGCAAGGTACATATATTCGCCGGCATTTCAGAGTTAGTAGCTGAAAATGATGTCAAACGAAATGCATTGTTGAGACTTTTGATACAAATCTCAGCTTACAAAACTGCGATTTCCTTACTTTTATGATAAGCTAAGCTTTCCCAACTATTCTAAATAGTTGGGTTTCGAAGTTGTATATAGGTACTACACAGAAACTTCTAATAAGCATTTAGATCAAAAGTAATAATACTTTAATGCGATAGCGTAATATTCGGATAAAAACAATAAGAATCTTTTGTTAGGGAATTCAAATATTTTAAAGCAAACACATTTATCATGTTTTGAACCAAGCTACATCATAATGAAATTGGCAAAACATTATAGTGTTGGTTGGAAAACAACTATATCTACACAAGTGGTTAAGTCTCAAAGGTAGATATTTAGAAATAAAGGTAGAAATATTAGATATTTCTACATAGGTAGAAATTTCAAGCAAATCCATGTAATTAGTACTAAAAATGAAGCTCCGTAAGTATACCCTAATTTTCTTATTGACAAATTTATAAATAAACAAAATGATACTTTCTTAAAGCATCTTATACAAACGCTTTCTTACTGTTTCACACATTTTTTTTCGTTATTCTTCTTCCCGCATTGCTTATTCACATGATGAAAGTTAATCGTGATGCAAGTATTATGATTAAATAAACATTCACACGACACTCAATTGTTTGAGAGAATATTTATAACAACAGAATGATGTTGTAGAATAAAGCTGTATTACCACTTATTTTCTTAATGGGTTTAAGAGAACAAACATGGGCAACAACAACAACTAAATAGTAATCAACAGTTAAGTTTCAAAAAAAAAAAACTCATTGATTTAGTTAGACTGCTTTCAATACCAATATGTTACTGCACTTTTCAGTAAATATAGAGGGCCATTACAACCGTATCAAATTGATTCCTAAGTGTGCATTTTAAAGCAGGTTCTAAGTATCGAATTAAATTTGATTGCATATATGCAATTTGTTAATTGATGAAGTCATTTACTTTAATTAGTTTAATTTGCAGTTCCTACATGTACATTGTAAAACTGACCCTAACTATCGAATGAATCTTAATTACAATATGCAATTTGTTAGTTAATTATGTCACAAACCGATATGACGACACACAAAATGTAGCAAGAGAAAAATGAGTTCAATTAATTTGATTTGTGCCGAATTACTTTACTTTGATTACAGCGAATTTTATGCGGTCACAAATCAATAAACAAATTTATGTTGTATCTTTGCGGTATATGAAAAGTATGTACTCATATCTGTGTTAATGAAGTATGCGAACAATATTCTGCAGTCAACCAGTTTTGAAGAAAGTTCGACTCACTGCCACACAACAAGTTTATCGGCTAAATGAATCAATAAATTACTTGAAAAATTTACGCAAAATCTCGTTTCGCACAAATTTAAGTGTACCGACGTGTTTAACTGATTTGCAGTTGTCCAAAAAAAAAAATATATATAAAAATTTATTATAATACTAACCTCACAAGAAACATAAGTACTTCCCTCGGCGGCTCATATTCACTTCCGTCTTGCATTGTTTGTTTTATTGTTGCCACTGTGTCTGCAACGTTCTCTCCATTGCCTGCATTACTGCTATAAGCTGTTAATGGATCCATTGTTGCTAACGCATTGGTGGTTATAGTGTCAGCGGTAGACATGTTGACCACACCTTGTGCCATACGCACGTCTACAGCTTTGTTGTCTACTGACACTGACGCGGGTATTTTGACGGTTCCCTGACTTGTTTTCGGTGTGTTCGTGTTCTCCAACTCAATTTCCAGTTTACGCGCAGCCAGACGTTGTTTCATTTGCGACGTCGAGGTCATTGCTGAGGTTTTTGCCAACGCTTCCGCAATTTCGAATTTCTCACTAAAATCCTTGAGCATAACAATTTCATGTGGATCGATTAAATTATTAGCTTTTCCACATGCAACCTCAATCGAAGTAGTTTCTTCGTGCTCTGGACTGAGTGGCAACTTTGAATTTGAAGTTGATGTTTTCGTGGTAACTAGGTTAGCAATTATCTTAAACAGTTCACTGGTTGTGTTTGATTCCTCGGCCTCACTGTCTGAGGAGGAAATACTATCTGCATCTGTGGCAATAGCATTTGGTTGCAAAATTTTAGTTAGAAATTGTTTTCTTTGTATGGCTATACCTGTGGGCGCTTGTGGTATTTGTGTCATTGATTTTGACAAACCAACATTGTCGCTCTTAGCAAATTCCATTGTATCGTTTAGATAAGTAGTTAGTGCTTCTTTTGACTGCATTGCTTTTATCTTTATCATTGGATCTTCAAAACCAGCTAAACTTAAACGCAAACGGCATTCATCAGTGCACAGTCTGCGGCACATTTCATTGATTGCACTTGGACGCATAGCTAAGTCTGGTGGTGCAGTATTTGTGCACGTCAAACAAGGTCTATAGAAAATGGAATTGCCAATTAGTGAAACGGTATCTTCAGTGTCTTTGGGATCTTGATTGTCATCACCATCTGTAGTGCTGCTACAATCAGATACTAATAACTCATATTCTTGATCTAGATTAATATCGTCATCAGAATCAGTTGATTTTGATTTCTTTGAGATGGTTGGTGAAAGTGAAAGTGATTTTCTTTCATTAACAGGAAAAAAAACTGGTGGACGTTCCTCCTGTTCTGGCGTTAAACGTTCGCTACGCGTATGCCTTGGTGGAATAGGTGGAAAATTTAATAGGAGTGATGTGACAGGCATAGCTTTGCCAACAGTAGGTAAACGACGATGACCATAATTTTTATTCCCTGTTTCTTGACCAAATGAACTTTGATGAGACTGCATTTTATGTGTTAAATTAAGGATTTATGTTAGGAACTTGGTTTTTATAAACTTTTAACATTAAAGACGAGATTTTGTAAATAAATTAATACAGTTTGGTTTTTTTATTTTGTTATATTTTAAGAATTTTTAAATATTTTTTAACCTCTTTTTTAGGACAAAACATTACAGTGTAAGAAAAACACTTATATTTAACACTTTCTATTTAACATAATTTAAATAAATTTTTTCACAATTTAATTATAATAAGAATTTCGATATATTTACTACATCATTCTTTAAAATATTGTATGTTACTTTCACAATTTTTATATGTAATAATATTTTTAAATTAATCACTTTAATAATATAATAATCCTTTTTTTTAAAATAGTTTAATTTATTAAATCTATTTAATCAAATTTGATTAAAAGCATTTTTAATTTTTATTTATTGTATCCAATGCAACCACTAAGTACACTGCATAAAATTTTGTTCATTCATTCGCACAATAAACTTGACATCCACTTTGCGTTTAGAACATGAAACTATTAAAGCCGAGAGACAATAAACGTTCCTTATTTATATTGGACCAGATCGAGGCTATCAGCATAGTCAACTTGCTAGGCATCGCATCATAGCAGAAACACTCTCTTCCACAATTGAAATGACTTAACTCTGTGTCTGCTTGCCTGCCTGCCTGCCTTTCAGTCTGCTTACATATGTTTGTGTTGAATTGTTGCGTGAGTTTGTTGTTTTTGTTATTGTTGGCTTTTTACTTTTTTTACTATTTTCTTATATCAATTTTTGTTG
>NC_051846.1:31271661-31284625 GCF_002237135.1 Teleopsis dalmanni
ATTTCAGTAGTTTTGTTAATTTTTGTTTGTATTTAAAAATCTGGTATCTATAGTGTCAATAATTGTATGAAATTGATATGGTCGTTTTATAGCACTTGTATTAACAGAATGCTAAAGCTATGGCTGTAGCTGTCGAATGAGCTTTCAAATGGGGCCGACTTATTCCGGTCGTTATAACCAATATGCGCAAATAATTTATATTTACATATTATTAAATTACTGCTAATTTATTTGTTTAAAAAACAATATCTGTACATTTATTTTACTTATTTTTATTTTTCTGCTGAAAAAAGTAACCCATAATTTTTGTTTGATGGTCACTTTATATACTCTGCGTCCTCGTAGTTGACGAAAGTTTGTTTTAAATAATAATTTTTCTCTAAATGTTCCAATGAGAAGAGTGACAAAAAAAGTATTTCTTTATTCGGTCGTTATAACTAGTAGCCAGGACCAATATTTTATTAAAACACGGTCATAAGAACCAATATGTCATCATTTCGGTGTCCCTATAAAAGATTGCAAATTGAATGTGGATATATGGCAAACTAACTTTGTCTTCACAAAACGTTTAAATCCGGTTGGTCGGATTTAGCAGGTGTCATGTTGTTAGCCTGCAGGGATTATGTGGTCCCTGTGGGGTGTGGTGAACGGCATTTGGAATCTTAACTGCTGTAGAATATTTACTTACATAGTACTTACTTTTAAAAGTATGTAAATGCATGAAGTGAATTCTTAAAAATCTTGATACGAGTATTTTAAACAATTTCTTAATTTCCTTTTTGACAGTGTATGAATTCTAACTAAATTTTATTAATTTATTTAATCGAATTAGTAATTTACTAAATTAGTGAAAGTAAAAGTTTGTATTCTGTATTGACAGTTGTGCCGACCAACCCTCGCATGATATTTGCCAATTTGGTATTAAAACACTGCCTTTTATCAAGCATGATTCAAAATTTCATTTTATACAAACGGAGGCTGAATTTTTAAATGCCATTATAACAATTGATCAAATAGTATACGATCATGTGGTGTGCAGCATTAAAAACTATTGCAGACAATGTAACAGTTCCTTCAAATATAAAACAATCAACTAATTCATGATTACGCTAAGCAACTAATTCATGATTACGCTGACCAAAAAAATTGTAAGGAGTGACGTTTAGTGCAGAAATACGAATTAGGTGACTCAAAACTCTTTATTGGAGCTGTATAGAACGCAATAGGATGTCCTATTGATTGGTATGTGTTCAGTAGCATTTTTTTATCTTTATCCCATTAGCAACCTCCGAGAGCTTTCAACACATTGTTGTGTGATTTCAGACGATATCGCCATTTCATGTGCCGAGAATATCAACATGTTGTACATTACGACACCCAAGATTTTGGGTTTGGTGGTGGTGGAGATTTTGAATTTACCGATGTATTGGGAATCCTGGCTTCAACAGAGGGATTATTCATTCAGTCTTCCATATATAACGGATCAGTTGTGAACTAATGGAAAGAAGAAGCCAGAATTGTTGGGCATAATGCTTGGATTCAGGGAGTGTGATTCCATTAAATATTATCGCTTTGTTATTGAGGCGGGAAGAACTATACCATACAATGCTTTAATGGCGATGTTCATCCACCATTTTACGAATGTTGTCTTTCAGGATAACTATGCGGAGACTAGCTGGGCTTAGTCCGCGAAGAATATCGGCAAGGGGTACAGAGTTATTTCATGATTTGATGATAATGCTGCAAAATTGTACCCTTGGCTCATTCAAATCAGAGGACAAAGAAATATCACCGAAATTTTTTTTGAAGTGTAGGTGTGCTTTCATGTCAATTTCTGTGCGAGTCTTGGTAGAAGGAATGGAGATTGTGATGAGAGTGTGATCAGAATTTAAAGCTCAGATAGTCTGCGTTATCAACAGAAAAGAGACTATGGAATTATAGGTGGCGATAGTTGTCAATGAAATTTGAAGTCCAACCAAATGCGAGTTCAATCTAGATCATGGGCTGAGATAACACCAGCTATTAAAACTGTTACAACAGACAGTGACGATGTTTCTAAAAGATGCCAGGATAGGATTAGGGGCCATTAACTAGAAAAAAACTTGTACGGGTTAACAAAGTTCGAGAATATCTGTGTAAAGTAGTTGTTGGACAACAAGCTTCTCTAAAGGCTGGGTTTCCATCGGTATGGCTATGTAAAACTGAAAACTGAAAAGAGATAAATGTGTCAACAGTTATTACAACTGTTGCACCTAACAGACATTTGGTTTCTATAGATTGAACGTTTCAAACAGAACAGTGCCAGAACGAAGTGGTTGGTGTGTAGGCACCAGACTTATGTTCAATTCTGGTCATTAGAAGTAACGTAACAAGCAAAATGGTCGGGATTTACTTTTTAGTGGTAAAAACACATATAAATGATAGATAATATACAAACACATACCTGCTTGTAAAATTTCTTTGGCGATGGTAAACGGAGCTTGGGCGTTGTAATTGACGAATGACTCCAGTACGTAAACCTGCCTGTTCACGGAATTCTTGGTGCAGACTTCCTTGAAAACTGTGGTCTTATAGTAGATATCAAACGCAAATGCATTATCGATAATACCACTAGATTAAAAGTACCCTATACAACTGCGTTCCATCAGTACGAATTGATTTTCGCTGTGAACACTGATCAAAAATTCATAAATCAGCTAATGGCATTCAAAGAGCTAGTGATTCCAACATCTTACAACAAAATCAAGGTAAATCAAATTTTTGTACAACATCATGTTACGCGTACCATTATTGTCGCAAAATGCGAATATGTGAATCATAGCTGAGTGAGTGAACTAGCCCATTAGACTCTGTTAAAAAAAATTTGGGATGTAGCGCCCATGTGACCAGACGATACCGTGTCGATATCCAATACGGCATGTGCAAGACTTTACGCAGACATTAGGCGACAAATCTGTTTTTACAACACTTGACTTCATAAAAAACATTCTTCAGGAGTTAAGACGATTTCTAGCTGCAGTCAATTATAATCGACGTTTCATACGTCAAACGTACGTTGTCGCATCAGCTGCAACTCAAAACAAAATGCATTCGCAGAAGCAAGTACGTTAGCACACCCAATCACAGACGACAAGCTAGTACTCCATGTCGATGCAAGGACCTCAATAGTAGATGTAACATTATAATATATACGAAGTGGTCACTTCGAATTACTCGGTTTTTAGTCATAGCATCTTACCTAGACATAAAACCGACACAGAACGTATGATAAAGAATTGCTTAACATTTTCCAAACCGTAAAACACGAGCAAAGGTAGAAAATGTACAGTTTTGACTGATCACCTATGACACGATACTGCCCGACTATCTTTCAAGGTAGTATTTAAGGTAACTCAACCCAATGATGAGCTGATGACAATTCTACAGGAAGGATAAGACAGTCATATAAGACTATAAGACAGTTAACAAAAATCCCTAACATCCCTAATTTTATCGTCACATTGTTACGCCCAGACAATGGAGAGGGAGTGATATCGTACACGACCCTTGTAAGCCCAAAAACATATTTTTCGCTTGAGCAGCTCGTTCGAAGCAACTAGTTAACGTGTGGATAACAGTTTTACAGTCCTTTTTTTGGCTTTGCTTTGTTGGAGTGTAGAATATAGAAAAAACACGGCTGAATCACAATAGTGCTTATTCTTAATTATAATCATAGTGCTTACTGTAAATTATTGTTGTAGTGCTTATTATTAAATAGAGAAATAAAAACTCCATAACATATGCTATTATTATGTAATATAATTAATAATAAAAAATATATTATGTTTAAGCATTTGTCAACGCTCCGGCTATGATATCAGGTTGTCCACCTGGTTTGGAATGTTTAGCAGTTATTGACCAGCTAATGGTACATCAAAAAGTTGAAATACTTGAAGCTATGGGTGGTGGGGAGACAAATAATAGATATGCTATTTTGAATGCACTGGGTCAAACAGTTTTGTTTGCTGTGGAGGAAAGTAGTTGGTTCGGTCGTAACTGCTGCGGCGAAAATCGTGGATTTGAAGTGAGAGTTTACGACAACTTTCAGAGGGAAGTACTGCATTTCAGCCGGGAATCTTGTACGGACAGTATTGAGGTATCGGCACCACCGGGAAATTTGATTGGCAGTGTTGAAAACAACGCTGGATCATGGTTCACACCAAAGTTTCGCGTTAAAAATGAAAATAATGAGAAAATATTACGTATTGAGGGTCAAATTACTTTCGGAAAGACTAAAAAATTCGATGTAAGTATTAAATGGAAATGTAGTAACAAACTCCATGAATATCCCAATTTTCATATTATTTCTTTACACACATTATGCAAAATAATTCTCCTAATTATTTTCACAGGTTCTTCCAATCGAGGGTGAAGCAATTGGAATAATTGCAAAGAAATCGAGTGGTTTTGCTCGTGAATTGTTTACAGATGCCGATAACTTTGCAGTTGCTTTCCCAATGGACATGGATGTTCGTTTGAAAGCACTACTTATTGCTGCAACTCTTCTCATAGTACATCAATTTAAAAAATTTTATTGTTTCTTAATACCTTTCACAATTATGTAGAAGAAATATATTCAGATTGTGTGGTAATTATATTTGTGTAATAGTGACAAAGACGTATCTGTTTTGTTCACTATTATCTGTGAAGATCTTAATTTTTGAACTTCGATTTCTACTTGCCAGCGAAGATGCAATGAAATCTATGTTTCTGCAGCAAAAAAAAAAAAAGAAATAAAAAAAAATTTGATTCATGGAATTTATACCATTCAGCGGAGATTAATCAAAAAAATAATCTATAATAGGTGGAAAATAATTTATAAAATGAATAAAACTGCTGAAAATTTGTATTACAATAACAATACAGTAAAAGCTTTTTTAATTGGGCACCAAATTGATAAATTATTCGATCTTGTTAAGAGAACTGTTCGTACAATACAATGTAGTTTCTATGTAAAATGAAACCTAATTAGGATAACGCCCACTAAACGGAGCTTTCACTGTACCTAATAAAATTATAATATTTCTTTGTTTGTGAAAGGTATTCAAGATTCAGTGAAAACGTAATTAACTTTTCTTCACATTATTCATTCCCTTAAATCTAAATTACATATCTTTTTGTAGGATATGATGCACTTTGAGAGCTAAATGAATTAATCCACTTCACTCAAAAGTCATATGTGCCTTTTAAACTAGTGCATTTTACTCAGGGATTGTACTTTTTAAAGAAAAGTACAAAATTAATTTACGTGTGATGTCAATTTTAATAAAATAAAATTGCCTTTAAAGAAATTTAAATAAATGTATTTTGTTTTGCTATGGGTTTGGTCCGTTTTGGTTTTTCATCACTTAAATTTCAGGGGCAATTAATTTGGTTTCATTTAAAATGTTCAGTATTGACTTCTACACATTTCGTCTATCTTTTCGATAATTTATGAAGACCAAGCCAGAAAAACTAATTTTTTTACTACTTTAAAAACTTTAATATAAAATATTACTTCTAAAACTAAGGCATTTTGTGATAACGCGGTACCTTCTGCTCAAAAAGTGTCCGGATTTTGTTGTTTGTTAACTACTCCTTAAGTAATAGACTCTTTTCAAAAATTTTTGTTATGTTGGTACACCCAAGAAAGGGTAAAATTGATACAAATTTGAGCACCATCTATCAATTAGTTTGTTTACAGCAGCTGTTAATGTGAGACTACCTCAAGTGCATTTAGCGAGTTTTACTATGGAAAATTCTTGTTGTACGCGATTTTTTGACCAAACACGGCACCACTGTCAGCGCTCAGGCACCATATTCGCCAGATCTGGATCCGTGCGACGTTTTCCTGTTCCCAAAACTCAAATTGCCCCTTCGTGGTAAGCGTTTTGAGTCGATAAAAGAGAAAAGAGAAAGAGAATTCGCTGAACTAAAAGCCATACCTTCACGGGCTTACGAAAAGTGTATGGAAGATTGGGTTAAGCGTTGGCATATGTGTATTGCTTCAGAAGGAGCATATTTTGAAGGAGATAAAATAAATTTGGAATAAAATTTAAATTTGTGTGTTTTATTTACAAAATCCGACTTTTTGAGCAGAAGGTACACATTCAAGATATCAATTTGACAGAAGTTTTTAGTAAACTAAGAAAACAAATTTTAAAATAAAATAAAAAATAAAAAAAAAAATTTCATTAAAACATTTAATTATTAAAATAAAATATATAATTTTATATAGTTAGTAATTGAGAAGTAAGAACATCGGAACTTAATTCATTGTTTAATGTTAACATAAAGGTGTAATTACAAAAAACCACAATTACAACAGCATCATTAAGAACTAAAAATTTTAGCTTAAATTTATTTATTTGTTTATATTGAAAAATTTTCGATTCTAAAATTTATTGATAGGTTTTGTTAAAGTACTACTTCAGGGAAAATTAAATTTTTTTCTGAAACTTATATCACGTTAGTTTCTAAAAGACGTCAATTAATAAGACTATATATATAATTAATATAGTCTTTAAGATAAGATGTGCTTATTTGGGAAAGGAATAGTCTTTGATCTGTCGCTGGTAGAGTTACAATAAGATGTGTTATCATATATATAAACTTATATATCTGACAGGCAGATGAAGAATTTTTTTCGTAATGGTGTTTTGGTGTTTAGCAAATATTCATAATCAATGTTTTAGACAAGAATATTGGTGTGTTTAAGGTCAGGAGATTGAGATGTCTTTTATTGTTTATTAATTTAGTGTTGTAGAAAAAGTATTATCTAGAAATTGGTAGTTATCTGTTAGTTTTGGCAAGTACAATTTTGAGTTTTATATAACAATCGACATTTTATGTTTATATATGACTTTTATGGTTAACCATATTGTGTTCCAACTTATTTCCTATAATATATTTTCATATGTATGCCTGGTTATTTATATATATGTTATCGGTTGTTGATTGATTCTCTTAAAAATCTGGATAATATGGAAATTTTTTTGTAAATTATTTTTCGTTCTGTTGGAAAATTTGGACATGCGTTAATAGTTTCTGTAGTGTTTGTGCCAACATTACCGAATGTTTATACTGTGATATAATAATAATAATAATATTTTTTACAAAAATATACGTATCTGTTTATATTTTGCACTTTCATTTAAAAAATAATTTTCTATTTATTTAACTAAAAACTTTATTTAAAAAATTTTTAAAAATAATTTGTGAAAAATTTAAGTTATAAAAACACATAGTGAAATGTAAAATTTGTTAAAAAATATAAAAAATATGTTTTGAAACTTTTTAAAGTAGTGATTACATTTTGAATGCCATTAACCTACTAATTTTGATAATAATAATAATACTAACAATCTAACTTAATAATAATACTAACAATCTAACGTAATACTTATACTAACAATCTAACGTAATAATAATACTAACAATGTAATATAGAAAATAAAATTCATATAATGATGTCATATATCTATTAATAAAAACTATATTATATTTAAGAATTGGTTAGCGCTCCGGCTAAGATACCGGGCTGTCCACCTGGTTTGGAATATTTGACAGCTATTGATCAGCTAATGGTAAATCAAAAAGTTGAAACTCTTGAAGCTATAGTTGGTGTGGAGACTAATAATAGATATGTTATTTTAAATGCACTCGGTCAAAAAATTTTCCATGCTGAAGAGGAAAGTAATTGGTGGGCTCGCAACTGTATTGGTAAATCGCGTGCATTTGACATGAAAGTTTTCGATAACTTTCAGAATGAAGTATTGCACTTCTATCGACCATGGATGTGTGCAAAATTTTTTTCGCAAGGTTGTACGCAAAGTATCGAAGTATCGGCACCACCAGGAAATTTGATTGGACGTGTTGAACAGGCTTGGGCCGGATGGTGCACACCAGCTTATCGCATTGTAAATGAGAATAATGAAAATATATTACGTATTGAGGGTCAATCTTGTTTAGCTAGTTGCGGAAGTGATGTGGTATTTAATGTAAGTATTCAATGGATATATTGTTATAAATGAATTATCCAGTTTATATATTATTTCTTTTTTCACATTCTAATTTTTCTAATAATCTTTTGTAGGTCCTCTCACTCGATGGTACAGCAATTGGAAAAATTGCAAAGAAATGGGGCGGTTTCACTCGTGAATTTTTTACTGATGCTGATAACTTTGGGGTTACTTTCCCATTGGACTTGGATGTTCGTTCGAAAGCACTACTTATGGGTGCAACCATTCTAATAGTAATATGAATTAAAAAATTCTTATTGTTTCTTAATACCTTTCACAACGATGAAGAACAAATTTATTAAGTTCTTGAGGAAATCAAATGATTAAAAAATAATTTTTGAAAACATTTCTCAAATGAAAACTAAATTACAGAGGTAATTAAATTTAAAAAAAATTTCCTTCACAGTATTTTAATGTAATTTTGCGATTCGCATTATATCTTAATATTTTTTAATTCTATTTGCATTTGTCAGCGAAGACAAGTAATCTATAATGGATCAAAGCTTATTATTAATGAGGTACCGGTTAAGAGAGTTTAATTTGTATGTGAATCGAAATTTGGTTGGAGGACGGTTGTTATTAAAAACGTCCAACAAATGGATATTTGATTTTACCTAATTAAATTTGAATATTTCTTTATATGTGAAAGGTGTTAAAGATTCGATAAATATAATTTTTTTTTTAAATATTAATCACATATTTTTTTTTATAGGATATGACATATTTTGAGCAGAGTAATTAAATTAATTAATTCACTTCACTCCAATGTCTTATGTGCCTTTTAAATAGATGCATTTTATTCAGATGTGGTACAAAAGGAAAGTACAAAATAAATTTACCTTTGATGTAAATTTGAACTTAAAGTACAAAATAAAACTGCCTTTAAATAAATTTAAATAAATGTATTTTCTTTTGTTAATGGTAATATTTTATTTAAAACATATAAAATTTTAAACAAATTTTATGTAATATTAATTTAAATTAATGTGCTCCATTAAACCCGTTCATTTATAATAACTTGATTAATTATTGGCGGAAAGGCTGATCTCTTTTCTTAACTTTGGAATATCACTAGTATCATCTAATAGAGGAGCAACCACTGGGTTATATGGTAATCAATCGTTTAGGTTAAGATAGGTTATACCGGTGATCCCCAGTGGATCCACTTAGGCCTATTGGCCCATAGTGATGCCGTATATAAATAATAAAAACCTCAGGGTTTAAAACCACCTAGAACCTTTTGTGAAGCATAGAATGCTATTTAAAGCCAGATCCTGTAACTGATCCAGGTTCTCAAGGAAGGGGGCTCCTAAAGTACTAAATTGACGACGTGCCTAAGCTGGACAAAAACACAAAAGATGAGATGTGCTCTCATCGTCCTCCCCACAGCTACGACAGATTTGGTAATCAATCGTTTAAGGTGTTTATAACTATATTTTAGGAAGACATTTTTTATACAAGAATCATCTAATTCTTTGTGAATATACATATTAGTAATAAGAGTGAGGACTGTATTTCTTTACTTTATTCACTAGCTATGTTCCACAACTGTATTTATTACAAATGACTTGAATCAGTTTATTTTCAGCAGCAAATTTATAAGCGCTTACTATTGGCCGAAAGATGGTTAGATATTTCATTAAAATAAATATTATTTATTTATTTATAGACTGTATTGCAATGTAACATAAAAAAGAAGTGTATTAAGTATTGCAACTATAAGTTTTATTGTATTGTCTACTACTAATTAGTATAGAGTATAGAGTATAAACCATACTTGTCTTTATAGTTTTCATGTAATGTAGTTGACATCGCATCTGAAGAAAACGCTCTGGTTAAGGAAAGGGGGCCCATCTAAGCTTTGCTGATCTTTGGATCACAGCACCCAGTGATTCCTCGAAAATTTGGGTTATACCCATAGCTACTACCGCTGTCAACATCAATCGGTTAGGACAGTCGCAGCTACGGGGACTGACCACCCCCGGTCGGGTGACGCCAGTGGAAAACTCTCACTATCATTTACACTCCAAAAAGTGTCGGATAGTGTCGGAATTTTAGTCGTTTCTGTAGACATCATACCTTACCTCGTGAATATTATGTACTCTCATCCACAGGTGGAAAAGATAGTTACAGCAAAAAGTACACAGCGTGCTAATTTGACTCATTCGTCTTTTTGTTCGTCTAATTCTGTACTACAAAAATACACAAGTTGTGATCATGTTGAATTATGTTATTGGTTGCTGCTAGAAACTTATGCTGCACCAGGTTCATCAAGTAGAACATGTGAGACATGGTATCGACAATTTCAAAGTAGTAATTTCTATGTGAATTGCAGCGAGGGCTCTGATAGACCACCAAAGTGCGAAGACGAGCAAAAGAAAAACATTTTTGTATTCAATTATTACGGGTGACATAAAACGGATTTAATCTTACATCTGTATCGTTTCCAACCTTATGTTAAATTAGTTTCACGCCAAAAAGTTACCCTTTCTGAAACTAAGCTACTTTAAGAGGTTCTTCCCGATTCTAACAAAGCTGATAGTGTAACTCATTTTACATAAGTCGCGTAAGTTTTACAGGGATACCAAATTGATAAATAGCAGCATAAAGAGTTCTTCTAGCCGTAGTGTCAAAAGCGACTAAATCAAAATCGACATTTGCTTTTAATGGGTCTTGTCCATGATTTGACGCACTGTCATTTGCCAGGTCAGAAGCCACACTGATAAGGTGCAAATATTTTTTTGACGATTGGCTTTAATCTTTCACATAAAACGTTTGACAGAACTTTGTATACGATATTTAAAAGACTGATCCCATGATAATTGGCGCAGATTGTAGGATCACCTTTTTTGTAAATCTGGCAAAGTATTTGTTGGGCATGCATTCATCCGATCATATTTTGTGAAGTAGTTGTTGCATGCATTTTAATAGGTCTTCGCCAAAAGTTTTACGAACTCGTAAACAGTTCGGGGGTAAACCATCGAAGGCTACAGTTTTGTTGTTTTAAAATGTTGCCGCATTTTATCTGTTTTAAGTTAATTATGATTTGGACGATTATTTCATCATCAATGATTGAAAATTCGAGATCATATTTGCTTTCGGTTACATTACTACTACTGCCATGTAGTAGATTCGAGATCATATTTGGTTTCGATTACATTACTACTATTGCCATTTAGTAGGTTCGAGTAGTGATCCATTCAAATATTAAGCATGCTAAGGACATCTATCACCAGCTTATCATTGTGGTCTTTCCAGAAATTAACTCCCAGCTTATAACCTTTTGTTAGGCATTTGGTTTTCTGATAGAATTTTCGAGACTTGTTCTTGTCATCCAGTTTCTCATGCTTTTCGTATTCGCGTCTTTTTGCTTCCTTCTCTTTTTGCCTGAAAAGACCACCTTTCTTGTCGGTGGTAAGTAACATGACTACCAATAACAGTTAGTATATATTGTATAAGCTAATTATATTTAGATATGCTATATCCAGCGCTATTATTGTAAAAAATTCATCGGATAGTTTTAGCGTTAACAATCCCTTGCCTTGTATTATATATGATCTCAGGTACTTTCGTCTAGCACAAATGTACATATATCAGTGCATGGTATACTTCTGATACGTGCTGTGGGGTCTCAGTTCACACTATAGCAGAACCAAATAGTTAGGTAACACTTTATATACATCGCTCATGTAAAAACATGCAATAGCAAAAATTTTGAGTTCAAAAATCAATGAAATTCAAATCTATAAATTTTAATTTAATATACATACATTTAGAAACCATAGGTTGCGATTCGTGCACATTTTCATATAGCTTCAGAACATTAATATAAACATTATTTTTATAATGAAATAATTTTGCTAATTTCCGGGCATAAAAAGAATTTATTTAGAAATGCATAGAATTATTCATGTAAATTGTACGTATAATTATTGCGGTATGTACTTGCTAATTATTACTCTGGAATATTATAGTTGTTCGGGGTTTCATCAGCTTAATATATGTGATGTACTTAGTAGAGTGGCTAGTTTGGTATTTATTATAATTGCTTATAGTCATGTTCAAAACAATAAATATTAATTAAATTCTATTACCTGTTGTACGATGCAATAACAAAACGCATTTAGCTAAAGCGAATTCTTCTGAAGTTGATATATTGCAGAAATATTTACAGGATAGTATAATTGATATGATAAGTAATAACTTTTTTAACAATGATACTGCACCCTTATTTGACCCTGTATACTCTTGCCAAGCCCAAACTCGTTTACATGGCCGGTCAGAAGCATAGAGCAGTCGTTATGGATGTTTCATTGATTGAACACAGCGCGAGTAATTCGGAAAGAACAAAAATAAAAATAATATTTGCTTAAATTTCGTGTTAGTATGAAATATAATAACTTAAAAAAAATTAATTGAATATAGTGAAATTAAAATTATTATTATTGTTCAATTAAATTTTTAGTGAATTTAATTGTACGTAAATATTGGATATATATATATATATGTATATAACATTGTAGTTTTTTTTTTAAATTTACTACTGGTGAACTTTTATTAGAAAACATTATTTTTTTTAATATAATTATTATTATCAGAACAAGGTAATCTGATTAAAAATTGCATGCCATGTCACTTTATTACAATCAAAGTTTTGATGGAAGTCAACCTCATGTGGATAATAGTGGTTTCCAAACAAATTTCAATGGACAATATGCTCCTATAACAGCACAACCGGGAGTTGTAGTACCTCCACCAGGTATTTACTTTTAAATCTTTTATGAAGTCATTGTTTACACTATACGGGGTGTTATCAATATGTAAAAGAATTTTGAAATTGCTTTCGCTATATCTTGTTTATCTAGTCTAGGGAATTTTTTGAGTATAGCTAGTAAAGCACATGCTAACTACCAGGTAGCTGCGAT
>NC_051846.1:31284725-31304363 GCF_002237135.1 Teleopsis dalmanni
TTAATGAAATTAGTGAAGGTCGACCAAAATGAGTTGTTCAGTTATTGTCCCAGAAAACATTGATGCTGAAGCAACCCTAGGCATAAGTTCTACCAGCATACGAGTATATAAAATATTGCACGATCATTTAGACGTGAAAAAGGTTTGTTCTCATTGGTTCCCCCATCATTTGACAAAATCTTAATAAGATGCACGTGTCGTTTGGTGCTCACAAATGCTCAAGAAGTACAATGGCGCTACTTCAAAAGACATACAAAAGACATAAGATTGTAACACAGGTGACGAATGATGGATATACGCGTATAAAGCGGAAAGTAAACAGCAGTCGACTGTATGATTGTATGGCTATTTCAAGATGAACCAAATGCAACAGAAGTGGTTCAAAAAAGGTTAGGAACCACTGATGTTAGGGTATGAAAAGAGATATAGCATCTAAAAATAAAGAATTAATCATATCGACATGGTCTCCTTGACGGAAGTTTGAAAAGAGTGATAACTCAATAATCGTTTGCATGCCTAGCAATGCAGCAGTAGAGGTCCAAGAAAATTAGTTAGAAAATAATAAAATAAAACTCAAGCTATTCCAATCATTAAAACCTATAATGGAAAGCGAAAAATACGAATTTGTGAGCAATATTGTAAAGCAGAATAAGGTATACTTTTACGATAATCAAGAAGAGTAACAGTAAAACTTTATTTGCCTTTATATATATATTATATTATATATATATTATAATGTATATATATATTATATTGAATTATATTATATATACATATATACATTATAGTTATTAAATAGAGTATATAATAATTTTTTTTAGTAAACATGATGCCATATTTTTATAACTAATTTTATAAATAAAATAGTTCAAATCAAGTGAAAAATTACAAAGATAATTTCAATTGATTTCGTTCTATTGATTAAGTTACATTTTAGTTGCAATGTTAAAGTTCAGATTGGAGAAACATGAACAGAAATTAAAGAAAATTGATTTAAGGTGAAAGTGTCCATTTTTTATAGAAAATATTTTCTAAATGTTCAGTCTGTGTAAATAAATTCCGAAAACAAAAACTACATAAACAGGAAAACTTTGTTGATGACTTTTTTACGATGCAATCTCATTATCCACTTCAAAAGTGGATGAATACATACATAAGTATCTGAATTTAGTTTGTAGTATTTGATTGGATTTGGGTTGAGCTTGTAGAGGTGTTTTGAAGGCCAATGGAGTTCGGAAAATTTAAATGTTAAAAGTTTAAATTTCAATCCATATAGGAATTTTCGTTTAATTTGCTGTCAATAAACAAATGAAAGACATCTCTGACAATCAATGATAATGTTGACTCTTTAACAGTACAAAAATATGTTACTTTGTAGGGATTTAAATATTTTCATCAGTGATTTTCAGTAATCATAGTTATTAGTCTGAACTTTATTACTCTGAAATTTAGCAAACTACAAAGATACAAAACATCTTCGAAGGATACTAAAGGATTCAATTGAATTCATTTATATAAAAAAGTACATTTCAAAGCATTATGTTTTTCAACTGCATAGACATTAAGAGTATTTTAGGTATTCAAAATGAAAAGCAAACAAATTGAATTGTATGAACCTTTATTGTTTAGAAATTTGATGTCAAAGAGTTTGTAAACAAAATGAGAAATTGCAGTCAACACTGTCAAGAAGTTACTTTATATTACGTCGAAATGTTTAAGGTTTACAAAAAGATTTTGATTTTGTCACTACAATTAAAGCAAATATTTGAAGAAATATCGAAATGAAATTTAAACAATGATATTTCATTTAAAAATAAAATTAAAACAATGCTACTTCAATTAAAACTGAATAAGGAAAAGTCCACAAATAGTTAAGACTGAGTGAAGAGCAATTTCGAAAATCTTTAACAAATAATTAAAATACAAGATTTTAATTCAAGTATAAATAGATTGTTCTAATAAATTTATGGAATACCATCCAATCATCAGCAGTAGACGTAAAATTCCGACGCCGTTATTCTAATCTCTTAATCTCTTAGATCGTCGCAAATATATAAACTATTTTTTAGGAAGCTCCAAAATAACAAAGAAGAATTTAGTAAAAATCTTATCTAATCATTAGTCGAACTCCAGTCTAATTTCGAATTTTAAAGTGATGTGGGCACAATGAGTATCGCACTCACAAACAATGCAACAAAAACACATTCAATTGTAATTTTCAATAATTATAGATTAACAATATCATCATTACAGCCCTAACAAACCCTAATGCACATATCGCAATTATTTCGAACAGTCAAACTGTCATTTAATTCCTGGTAGGCACCAGAGCCATCTTTTTTTTTTGATTAGTAATAAAAATGTGGAAATTTAATTTCATAAATTTTTTTTTAAAAGTAATAATAGAAAACTGATGTACGACGCTGTAATAGAGAGATAACGTTTATTAATTCCAATAATAATTAAAAATGTTGATCACTTGAGACCACGGTTGCCACTTGAAAATTTTTTTCTGTACCAAAATTGGTTTAAAAAGGTACCATTTCTGTAAAAAAAGGTCCAAAATTTTTTTGGACCTTTTTGTTTTCTCGTTCTGTGTTTATCATAGTGTTATAAATGAATAAATATAAAATAGTGCAAAGTTGCATTTATAAAAAAAATTAATTGGAAATATCCACAATAAAGTTGGGTCGTCAAAAATGTACCATTTATTGAAAGTGAGTACCAAACGAAAAAAAAAAAAAAAAGTACCAATTTTGGTACTAAAGTACCATAAGTGGCAACCGTGCTTGAGACATTAATATGAAGTCTTTTATCCTCTATTTGATCAGTAACAACCTCTGATGAAAAGGCCGATGAAATTTATTCTTTGTAGAGATATATATTAACATAAACACTATTTTAATTATATTGTTTCATTTATATAATATGCAAGGATAAATAAATAATGCTATTAAACAGCAATATAAAGGATTATATATAACTTCCAGTAAAGCACTTTTTTTGTAAAAATTATTGCTGCATACAAATGTATATTTTAATAAAAGTGGTGTCTCATAGCTGTTATAGGATTAAAAACCTGAATTTAAAAATGACTTTAAATTCAGAATAAAGTTTTAGGTTTTTGCAAAATTTTGATTCTTCAGTTTGTATTGTAATCAGTTTTTTTTTTTGGTAATGCTACTTTCTAGCACTTTTTTGCTGCAGGGTTAGCAGCACTTTATAACAAAATATCCTCATAATATTCAAAATAGCTTCGACTGGGCGTTCATATATTTTTTTTTAATTTTTAAACTAAATAAACACTTAAGCAAGTAATTAATTATACGAACATCTGTAATATATTTTGTTATAAATAATTAATTATTTAGAAGCAAACTTAAATCTAAACATAACTTAAATTAGTGTAATGACCTTGACACACACTCAGTCGTCTTCTGCAGAAATAATGGCCCATTGTGGTATCATGGATTATGATTATTTTTACCGCAGACTAAATGAACCACCTGAATAGAAATAAAGATCAATGTGGTTAGGGCACCACCAACGTAGAGAAAAAGCACAACTGTCCTATATAAGTAAAAATATACCAACCTGACAAGTCAACAAACTTGACTATATCTCTAATTTTAAAGGTTAACAGTTATATCATTGCCAGTAAGAGAAGAACTGTCAAAGTATTTTGGTGTTTTACTATCTAAAAACGAGCGCTTAGATATAGAGTGAAACACAGTTTCACCCCTGTATAACTACAAACGCGATAACATTATAGATTATTGTAAACAATGTAAATCCTGAAGTCTATCAAAAATTTTCATCTACCCTAGTTACTCATTTTACCTAGTTATCGGTAGATATTTTCGTTTAATGGCCACCTTTGCCATAACAGGTATGACATCAATATCAGGGTAGTGAATTTCATAGAGCAGCGTGCTGGTTATGACAAGTTCATCAGCTCTGCTGTTACCCGTGATGCGCTTGTGCACCAGTACCTATATAAGTTAGGCACTGATAAACCGAACCAATTTATTGAAAGAATTCTAGTTGAATGTGGCTGTACCAAAATTACTAATATCGAAAAATAATACTGAGATTTAATAGCAGGTTGGCTGTCCGAAAATGTTACGTTATTAATATCGAGAATCAATAATATAAATAACTTCAAATATTTGTGTGTATTAATTAAAATTTATTTCGTTTTATAATAAAAAATTATTACAAATATAAATTTATTTTTTATATATAATAAATTTATAAATTTATAAATTTCGTTTATTTTAATATAAGAAACGATTTTACTTTTATACATATCTATTAATTAATTTTTTGTTATATATAAACTCTATAATAGCGCTCTTTTTATACGTATAAGTTTTTTTTAACAAATTATTATTCTTATGAAAAAAGTATAATTTAATTTATACAAGATTTAATGGAATGTAAGATATTTGAATTAAAATCAAATTTAAGATTGCAGATTTTTTAGGCTGCGCTTTTAAGCATTAAAGCATATAATTTTGAATGAATTTAATTTACAATTAAATTAAAATTTGTAAACATTGTAACGATAAAAAAAATTATGCATTCCAAAATCATGCATTTAAAGTTAATATTTTCCGACTTAAATATAAAGTAAAAGTTTAATAAAAAATTAAAATTAAACTAAATTAGAATTAATAATAAAAAATAATGGACGGTGTCAAAAGTATAGGCTATATTCTAAATTAACTGACTATTGACGAAAATATGGTTATTTTAATTTTACAATAAACTAATGAAAAAAATTAAATTAAACAAAAGATAACAAAGCAAAATGGTAAGTAAACTAAAAGTGACGGATAAAAAAAAATCATTTTTAATATACAATTTTGATTTCGAATATGAAAAAGAAAAATTGCGCAAAAAATTGGCAGTGTGAAGAACATAAAGTACAAACTCTTATATATGAAATTTGTGTTCTTTTCTTTTTAGAATTTGATTTTGGTTTTTGCTTCATGCCTATAGTCGCTTGCAGTGTTTCGTTTTCAAAATGTATCTTTCGTTTAACTTCTGATTTTTAACAATTGTGTTATCGTTTGTGTACTTGTTTTAGTTTGGTGTAGGTGACGATTGCTCTATGTCTCTTTAAGCAGTCCAGTCGACTACTTCTTGCAAACCGAACTATATGAACCACTCTTTTCGTTTAGTCACTTGGTGACCTGTTGTTGAATGCATGACAGCCTCATCAGGATCATCTGCGCCATCAGCACCATTATCTTCATGTGTCAGATAATTTCCTTTATGTCTATGCAGATATCTACCAATAAGGAAGCCCATAAGACAAAGTAACAGGAACAATATAACAAGCAAACCTAAAAAAAAATATATATATATTATTATAATTTTGAAATGAAAAATATATATAAATATATATTAATTTGATTGTTAATTTTTATAAAAAAAAACTGTTATCAATAGAACATGTTAGTAATAGACATAAATATAAAATAAATATTCTATATAAAATTTACAGGAAGCTTGTAGCTCTGATGAAACGAATCAACATGAATTAATTAAGTATAATTATTGGAACATAAAAACGGAAGAACATGTAAAGTACAGCGAGCAGTAATTAGGATAAATCATGGGAAAAAACAGTCTGTCCAATGGTTATATTCTGACCTCAATTGAATAAAGACAGTTCTTGCTGCACGAAAAAGTACCCCCTGCGGGTACTAAAGGATTTAGAATATTCCCGCAGTAGATATCCTTGTCGTAGAAGGCAACTAAAATTCCGATGATCCGATCTGGTACCACGGGGGTCAGTGGCCCGCAGCTTCGGTTGTTCTGACCATTGGTGATGGCTTCGTGGTGGTTGTGGTTGATACCCAAACTTACGCGGGAAGAATGTTCAATTTTGGTTCACATTCGCCGTGGAGTTGCGGTTTCACCACCGGGTGCTACAGCCCACATTGTAGCAGAGGTTGTAGGTAGGCTTCGCATTAAACCAAGATGGAAGTTATGACCTATACACATTTCTTCATTGGAACCTGCGGAAGTTAATTCCAAGAGGGCGTTTATTGACGCTTTGTATCAAGACGTTTGCTTTTGAGTAACGTGATGTTAAGCCGTTGCAGGCAGGTAATCACGTAAAACACATAGAGAATTCTGCACGAAAAAGTAGAGAGATCTACATGAGATGAACATGAATAGCATAAGATCTCAAGAATCTCATTTTTAGAGATTTCTGATAAAAGTCTATCAAGAACCGTTTTTTCGTTGCAAACATGGTCTCAAACATTTATATATATGGTAGGTCTTATCCGATGAAACAAGTCTTAAAATATACAAAGTGTTCATTCTTTTCATCTTTTATCCTTTTTTTATTCAAAATTATCCCCTTCCAAAGCAACACAGCTCTTGAATCGTTCAACGAATTTCTCAAACCTATCGGCTAAAATTACTTTTAATATATCATTTGAAGATCATCGTCAAATTCAATTTAGAAGTCACATGAAGCTAAATAAATTTAATATGATGAATGACTGATAAGAATGATGCACTGAGGGCTTTGTACGATAACGTATTATTTCACAATAAAAACCAACTGTCTGCCTTTCATTATTTTGGATCATAAAATGTTGATACATATAGAAGTAGTAGAGTTCCCAGATAATATTCTGCGTTGCACTTTCTGGTACGAATTCATTGTGAACAATTCCCTTTGAATACGGTCGAATTTTTGTTCTGTCAGCATTTTTGTTCTTTTATCTCCTTCGGTGGCCTTCGGCATTATTATTACATCTTTGTCAAAATTCAATAGGCTGTTCTACTTTCATTATTTTGGATCATAAAATGTTGATACATATAGAAGTAGTAGAGTTCCCAGATAATATTCTGCGTTGCACTTTCTGGTACGAATTCATTGTGAACAATTCCCTTTGAATACGGTCGAATTTTTGTTCTGTCAGCATTTTTGTTCTTTTATCTCCTTCGGTGGCCTTCGGCATTATTATTACATCTTTGTCAAAATTCAATAGGCTGTTCTACTCATTATCCTAATTTCATATATGATAAGTTTCGCAACACACAGCAATTGTTCGAATACCTTTTTTGACTTTCTCCATGTTTTGTTCACTGTAAGTGGTTACAAAATAGGCCAAACCCATGGCAGTCTCATTACCATACAGTTTTTTTAGCATTTCGCATGATTCTACACTTCTTTTTTACACAATTTAAAAATTATTTAAAATTTAACCTTTACTCTTTGTTCCATGTGATTTTTTCAACTATCGTACATAAAGTAATAGTATATAACATAATATATATACTTATATACTTACAATGGGGCATTATTATTACAAACGAAGACACCTAGAAGATTATTTTTTCTTATAAAGAATTTAAAAAGCTACTTACATCCTAACAGTACTGCATCCACTTCATTATAAGCCTTTCTTAGTTTTTCCTCATCCACTAATGGAGGCGGTCTGGTTTCTATATCGATAGGCGGATGAGTTACTGGCTCAACACCGCAGAAGTCTTCAGTTAATTGTGCTAAAGAAAAATACAATAAAATAACAAATTTTTCATATGAAACTAATACCACTTACTTCCAAGTGATTTAACATTTGATGGTGGATTTTGTTGGAACATGAGCTTCAGTGGATATATATCATCAAACTGTACACGTGATACACAACCTACAAAGCCATCAGTCATAGATTCATTTTTACCAATGTACATATATTGAATGTTATTGAATTGTGCGTCAGCTGATGCCTTTATATCAAAATGATATTCTTGTGGCTCATAGTTGTCTACTTCAAGTACCACTGTAGAGCCACTGTTTTTACGTGAAAAACGTACATCGTGATATTGTCCCAAGCCAAAATGTTTCTTGGGGAAAATAATTTCTTGACGTTCAAAGCCAAAATCAAAAATGCAACGTAAATGACCTAAATAAGAAATAATAAAATCATATTAGGCAATCCATATTTAAATATATCGCAAATAAAAAAAACATTTCATTAATTTAGTATTAAGTAAACACAAACCTGAGTTAGATATTTGTATAGTCAAATATTCGCCTGTTAAATTAGATGAAAAACCTAGCAAGAAACCTTTTGGGATTGTTGTAGTAAATCCAACACGAATATTTTCAGCAATTGTGGAACGGAAAGATCCTTCAAATTCATAACGTATAATCGAACTGGACCGCAAGTTGACACCAATTTCTAAATTAAAAAATTTAAACTGAATAACTCTTACTATAAATGCTTAACTATATGTTTACCATCAGCGCAAATGCGTCCTTTGAATGCACTCCAACGACAATCGCAATTATATCCATCATAACGTTCAATACAGGTACCATTATTTAAGCAAGGACTTGATTCACAGCGTCCAACACAATCTGCTGTAACACCATAAAGACCACGTTTTGCATATTCCTTAAGATCTACCATTTTACCATTCAGCAATAAAGCACGTATACAACCAACATAACCATCACGGTACTCAGTATTAGCACCGACAACTAAGTCTGATGTTAAATGAAGTGCACGTACAGGACCTGGTGGTTCACGCACTTCAGCTTTTATAGAACCGTCAACGACGAGACGAGCTTCTTTTCTATAAATTAAAGTAATATTAATATTTTTAAAATTTTGAGTGTAAGTTACTGTATATACCTATTACGTTCAACGCTAACTGTATGCCATTTATTGTCATTGAGATGATAACTTGTGCCAACATTCACACCTAATGGTCCACTGCCTGCTTGATATTGAAATTGTAATTTATTACCACCAATAATACTAAGCTTAATATAATCTGTTGGACCAGTTGCATGGAATAATACGGCACTCTCAATAGTTGTCTTAAATTCCAAATAGATATCTCCTGAATGTCCCATATCGAATGGTGGTAAATTAATTGTAGCATCAGCTATGCGGAATGTTACTACATTACTAAATAGATCATCACCCTCACAACGTAGTGGGCCTAATGTATAACGTCCTTGTTTTTCATCTAAAGGTGTGCCGGTATCACCAAATTTCAGAGCACGTACTGGTAAATATTCTTTTTCACGTATGTCGCCGCCATCTTCTGTCCACTCTAAACTATTCGAATCGCAGTTACACCATTTTGTGGGATCGTGACATTTAGCGAGAATTCCGCATTCACATTTGCGAGAACCTGGCAACGCACCAGCCCAATAATCCATTGGTTGATTATGTCGTGATACCCACCAAGAGAATGGACGGAAATTACCAGATTCAGCTAGAATAAATATGAAAAGAATTAAAATGTATCTATATGTATTTATATGTGTTGATATCGAAAGATGATTATATCAGTTTTTCCAAAGAACTGCTGAAGAGAACTGTTCAAAAGAACAGTTCAAGAGAACGATTCAAGAGAACGGTTCAAGAGAACGGTTCAAAAGAACAATTCAAGAGAACGGTTCAAAAGAAAAGTTCAAGAGAACTGTTCAAAAGAACTGATCAAAACAACTGCATTTGACTATTACTAAATACAAATAAAAAAAGATAGAGTGGCAACAAAAAGAACAGAGCAGTTTGTGCAAATTGTATTTGACTAGTTGAAATTTCTAGTGTTTTGATGTTTGATCACTTATGCTCAAGCATAACATTTCGAACCGCTCAATGAAACATAAAACAGATTTGCTATTTACGTAGTTTAAATTTCTCAGAGTACATTGAACATTTTCGAGCATATAAGCAACATTATGCTCGAAAAATTTGAAGTACTAATGTTAACTAAAAGTGTGGGAATTTAAGTTATAAATAGGTAAAAAAACATATAGAAAAATTGCTTCTTATCCATACAATCTTAAATATTGTTTATTATATTTTTTACTTCACTTACAAGGTGAATTGAAGAGACGTGACGAACGGCAGGAATAACTTAAACGTTGCCAGCAGCTATGTGATCTGTTCAGAAGTGCTTCAATTTGTTGCATATCAGCATCGTACAAAATATTTTGCTCAAACGAGCCTGGCTCCTGGAAACCGTCAACAGTTGTCGTATGCTCTTGACTATGACTTAAAGTTGTAACCACACGACCATCAGCTATAAAAAAAACAATGAAAGATTATTAATACATATTTTTTTTAATATATGCATATACATACTGTAGAACTCGCAAGTAACAGGGAAAGGTTTCAACGGTCCACTGCCATCAACATCGATGTTGATATCCACGCGTTGCTGTACATGTTGCACATTTTTAAATGCTTGACAGGAAAGTGGATTACTTGCTAAAAAAATATATATATAATATAAAATAAGTTAAATCATAAGCACAATGGAATTACAATTAAATAATCTTAAACTCACAAGTATGACATACAGCGCCTGCATAACCGTTGTGTTGACAGTCGCAGAAGAATTCCATTGAATTCTGATGACAAACACCATTATGTTGACATGGATTTGGATTGCAACGATCAATCATTTGACAAGCATCAACAACCACTTCATCACCACAACAAACTTCTTCTCCTTGCACCCAATCTTTTGGCAGTTTATAATTGCCATCAACAAGTATCAAACGCATACAACCAACGAAACCATGTTTGTCTATGCCTCCAGCAATATGATACGTACGACCAGTCGAAAATTGTATAGTTTTAGTAGTTGTCATAGGACGTAGATCGATATTCAGGACTAATTTATTACGGGCCATGGTTAAAACGAATGAATGCCATTTGCCATCATTGAATTTTTCATCATAATTATCAAGTATAATACGTGGTTTATCACCTAATTTTAAATCAATTTTCACTTTACCATACTCTAGGTAAACCTTAACGAAACCTCCTGAAGCAAATTCATGATGAAGCATCATGCCTCTTTCTTCATAAGTACGGAAATAGAATGAAACATTTAACGTCTTCTGGGCTTCATAACCCTTTAGACGTACAAATGAGTTACGTGTGGTGAATGTTACTGGATAAATTGGCGGTGACGGACAAGCATATACGGTGTTCACTTTTTGATAACGATAATTTTCACCAATTTCAAAGGCTTCTTTCATTTCACGTATGAAATTTGTTGCATTAAAATAAATATTCTCCAAACAACCGCTGAAATTTTGTGGTACAGCAATTCCTTCTTGTATATTTGGTACGCCACCCAAGAAAAGCTATAATTGAATTTCACGTATTATAAATTGAATATTAGAAGAGAAACATAATACTCACTTCACGATTCAAGTTAATGCGATTAAAATCGCCCTTAATACGTCCATGAACTAATACGCGATCAACTGAAAAAACAATATCACGACGATTCCGTGAAATAACCACGTCATGCCAAACATTGTCATCTAACAAACTGCCTACTGATAGTGAAGTCATGACACCGCCTCCTAAATCCAAATTCAGTACCATTTTGTTGTCTTTAAGTTGTAGTGCAAAGTAGTCGCCTTGTGTACCGCGAGAGTACATCATTATGCCATTGGCAGTTGCAGTCTTAAAACGGAAACGTATAGATTCTTTTGTCGATGCTATGGGTTCTCTTTGAAGATCAAACCGTACAAGTCCAGTGCCATTGAAGTATAAATTATCAGACACTTTTTTATGAAGATAATTATATAAAATAGATTTAAAAAATATGTTAAGTATATATTATTATATTTTTACCATAATCGCAGCCGTAGAGTTCTACACGCATGGAAATTCGATCGTGCCATCTTGTTGGATTTATGCGAACCCATTGAGCAATAATCGGTACATCAAATACGCTATAATGTATTGAATTACCGTCGGAATTACCTTTGAACATCTATAATATAATTAAGTTATTAATTATAATTAAAAGTTATTAATAAATATTTTTTCAAGAACATAGAAAAAAAAGCCAAACCAAAATATTATATGATTTTAAAAGCATTTTTAGTGACACTTTCTAACACCAATATGTTAGGATTGCATTATTAAACACAGCACATAAATCACATTTAAAATTAGACCTATAAGCTTATAATACCTTAAGAGTTTTGTCTGGCCAAATATAGAAATTGATTAATGAAATTATAAAGCTTACCAAATCTTTTTCTTATATAACCATCACCTTAGAAGACATTTAATGTAAGATATATACAATAACAATATAACTTCATGATGCTATTACAAGTGCTAGTGACAGTGAACGTAATAAATGTCCAATATATGGCATTAAACCCGATGAAATTAAAAAAATTTACTATATTATGTTCGCCAGTTTTATGATGAAAGTAAATTAGAAATAAAAAAACAATCCACAATTGATCTAAACCCAATTACATTCAAAAGTGTATTCACATCACTTTAGAAAGTAAGTATTAATCTAGTTTATTTTAAGCATAATCCAAGGTGGGTTTAGAAACACAACCACAGTTTATTAGAATGAACATAGAACTAATGATTTGTTACCTCAATCACCGAATTTTTCTGATCCAACCACTTTTGCTACATTATGTCGGTAGAAGATTTATTTCCAATGAGAAAGTTATCATCACAGGAACTAACGCCTATTTTTAAGACTTCTTCAAATCTGATATCCCAACTAAAAGGGATCAAAAACCCGAATATATGTTTAAGAAAATCTTTCAAAGTAAAAGTAAATTGTAAATATATATATTTTTATAATAAAATATATATAATACAAAGGATTTTCAAAAGATGTCTGGACTAGAGTGTTTAAATAAGATATCATCTAGTTGTGAAAGGACAAAATGCGGTTTTTTGTATTTATTGGCGAAGAGTTAAAAATAAGTCATATTTAGATTAATCCCTATTATATTGTACTTGCCACATTTAGATAGAATTATGAAGAGTGTGACTTTTGAACTCAACAATATAACATACAAATGCCTAGTAAGCAAATAAATATTCATTTAATATGGCTTACTAAAATTATTTGTAAAATAATTTAATTACTATAAAATATCATCGTTAAATTTTTAAAAGATATTTCTATATATTCCAATCTTTTCCTGGCCTTCATATAACAAGACATGCAAAATCCCATGAATACAATGTTCACTACAATTATCTCTGATTACTGGTGTATTAAAACTGCACAATCCTTTAAGCACTCATTGCAAAAGTTGTAGAAACTTACAGGAAAAAGAAACAACCAAGCATTTTCTCTTTGACTGCCCATTTTAGACTTCCAAAAGAAACAAGTTTTTAAGAAAGTATTTTTTAACATTTTATTGGACATAAATTCAAAGAAATGAATCTTATTTTAATTCTTTAGGTTTCTTGCGAGGATTGTAATAGTGAAATTTGCGATGAATAATCGCCAGAGGAATGATAACTTCTGACCTGCCTCTACAATAAACCATTTTTTCTAATACTGTTTTAAATTATTAAAACCCTTTCCCTATGGCAAAGGTTACATGAAGTTAATATAAAAGCCTCAATCAATAAGGCCTCGATAATCCTAACCTAACCTTATTTAAGAATTCCATTTTCTAGCAGGGAACTGAACACATACTAAACCCACAGAAAATACTTCAATTTTTCCATGTTTACTGGGATAGCTTAATTAGTAAAACCTAACATTAATATAGTGTAAACCTGATCTCCTATTTTCAGGAACATGATAATCTAAATATACCATAATCTACAGTCAAGTTATTCAAATTCATAGCACTAATATATGTTATTGTGTGCATCATAGTCAAAAGACTATATTTTCTTTGTTATACTTTTTACTTCCCAAGGGATTTAAGGACAATCACAGTACACTAAACAAACAATTATCTATATTTTTACCTGTGGTTCATTAGAGGGATTAACATACGATCTCCAATACTCGCCATCATCCGAATACTGCACGATATACTCAGTAACAAATTCGTTAGTGTATGGGCGACCCATAGTTGCAATTTTGCGTGTTGTACGTTTATCACCCAAATCGAGTGTTAAAAAGTGATTATACGTGTTCTCGACTGGGGTCCAAGCAGAGTTGCCTTTTTAGTGTTAAAATGTTAAATAAAGCAATAAAGTTATAAATTTTATTTGGTTAGTAAAAGTATTGATTTTATAATATTAATAATATATATACATATCAAGTTAGTTACTAGCCAAAGCTCAAGTCACACATAAAAAAAATAATTAAACAAGTAAAATAATTTTAAGTAATTTTCAAAATTAGTAAATAAACAAAAATTAAGTGCAAGTTTTTTTCTAACTACTAAAATAAAAATATTACAAAAAAATGAATTAAATAAATTTTCGTGCAAAACATTTGCGTGCGAAAATGTCCCACTTTCAGAAATTTATTTTAAACCCGTATACCAAATCCTTGCAGAATATGTGTTATTGTTAAAGGATTTGTTCACAGAAATGCTGAGTTACATTCACATTGCGGCTTTGTATGCATATTGTCAGTTGCGTGCTGTTATGTTAACCGGATGCATTTGCTTTCCATTTTACTTATCCGACACCACATTTTAGACCACTTACCTTTATATTGCCCCCAGGTTCTTTGTAGTCCGCAAATTCTAAATCTGTTATGCCATAACTAATGGTGTACTCGGTCACGTACTCATTACTGTGCGGACGTCCTTGCAGCCCAATGTGTGTCACATTTTTAACGTTTCCCAAATCAATGATTAAACGTTGATCAAAGTCTGAATTTTTAGCTGACCACGATGTTCCAGCTAAGTTTTGCAAGGACATTGTTGTTGTTGTTGAATTAAATATTTATAAATAAAATCAAATGTAATAATAAAAAAAGCAGTAAATATAAAAATATACAAGATATAAAAAATATATTGGTAAGATATGTGAAAAAAATTACAAAATATAAAAATATCGCACCACAATAATTTAAGAACATGCATTCTTTTCTAATTCACATAAAAATTATTATAATAAATCAATAAAATTATAATTATACTTAAATAAATGTATTTACATAACTCATAACAATATAGAATAGTTAAGAGACTACCCAAAGTTTGCCAGAGGAAGCCCATGGGGTAAAGACCCTGACTACGCCCATGGAGAATCCTTACATAAACGAACTTATTGAATAGAGTCATATATAAAATATAATAAAATAAAATGCTTCCATTATTGACTCCCAAAAAAAATCATTGATACCTCGTTTACTTTATCTATATATCAGCATTTGCTACTATTTGAGAAGCAAGCGCTGTCCACTAGTTCCATTGTGTTAGTGTTAGTTAACCTTTCTTGAGAATTTTGATGCTCTAACTAGAGTGGTAGTATGTCTTCGACTATCGGAAACATGTGACTTCGTTAAGTAGAAAATAACAGGTAATTTTCAGAATGAACACCTCTTACCTCATATAGGTGAGGTGACTTATCTCAGACCCCCATCAGAGTTAATGGAGCTTTATTTTAAGGTAACCTTAAAATAAAGCGTACAGTTCAAGAAAATAACGGAAATAACATTATACTTCAATATTAAAAATATTATAGCAAGTCTGAACCACCTATATTTAGTTGGTCAGAGTTTCCCTCAGCTCACTTTTTCCACCTTCCCTTTGCCGCTTTTACAATTTTAGTTAAAGGGAATAATTAATTTAATTATAATTTTAAATTTTTAATGTTCTTCTACTAAAGATGACAATGGTAAATAAATTTATAGGAAATTCACATTAGTTACTCACTGATCTCACCTGAGCTTTCCACTATCTTTGTCACTATCTTTGATTTCATTTATATATGATTGAAAAGAGTGCGAATAGCAATTTTACCTGCTATTCTGTTTAATTAAGTTATTTTCAGGAACAAGCGACAAATATTTTGACTTAGAAGACACTGGATTGGCTAAGAAGGTGGTACGTCTTTTTGAGCTTATTACATTCTTGCGCCTACTTCAAGAATGAGATATGTTAACTCTATTTCATTGTATGAAAAATTATATCAAAAGATAAAAATAGTCAGTACTTAGTACCAGGTCGATCAGTCATACCAGAGTATTTAGCGTATAACTGCAGTATATACCTATAGAACTTCATATAATTCAATGAGTCCTAATTCCTTCCAATTCTAATAAAGATATTAATGATAATAACGATAATAATAATTACTCAAATAATCATCCTTTTACAGGAATCGAAAGACAGGCATGCTTTCTTTACCTATTCTTCCATATACATATATTATCTGGTTTTGAGAGCATACTATTCTACCTTGTATCCAGTATATAGCATAACATTGATTTCAAGGCAGCTTCTCTCCAGAAGTTATAATTATGAATTGAAAAAATTGAGCTCCGTGATTATTTATGTAATACATTTCTAAGATATATTTCACAAATATAATATAATGTCCTAGAACTATCAATTACTGAGAGCTATCGCATATACTTTCTGTTTATGTCTGTGCAAATATAGCTGGAAAGGACCTATACTACAAAATTCATATATATAACAACCCATTTGCAGCACTGATATGAAATCTTCATGTTAATAGGTGACATGGGCGACCATAGATATCTTTGAGTAAGATTATTCAATACAAAACTGATAATTCGTTTAACGATTTAAGAAATTTAACGCATAAATTTTTGAATTGGTTTGATTGAATAGCTTGATAGCTCAACAAAGCCAAATTTTATGTTAGTAGTTCGATTCAATTATATGAGCAATTTGAAGCTTGCGATTCAAAGCCTTTGAACCCTTGGATAGAGTATTTATTATTATCATTATTGTAATATATATGATAGTGTGTAATAAATATAGTAAAACAGGTCTGGCCTGGAGTTCATTATGGTATCATTCGAAGATCTATCTCAGCTTCTCAACGACATCTAATATATTTTTAGAAGAAAGATTTGCTTAAATCATAAATCTTATAAGGATTGTTAAGTCGATTGTACTTGATTGACAGCAGAGTTTTCTCTACTATTCAAGTACCACATAAGCGCCCTTTTAAAACTACATACTAAGTTATGAATATCTAACTTTATCTAAGAATATCTAAACGTAGTTGATAAAGTAGATTATTTTTTGAAAGAACTATGCTGGGAACTTCCGCACACTTTCTATGTTCTACTGTGCTTAAAGTAGACATTTCCTACGAAGTTAATAGTTCGTCGAACAGTGACATAATACATGGAGGAGAAAGGATTAATAATATCAATTTCCTCATATTTATAAACTTTCCTGCTTTATCGAAAATATTACTATTATATATATATATATTATACTATATTACTATTATTATTAATATTGTGAAATTTATATATGTATTTATGAAATTAAAATGGTCCGACTCATATGCTTTAAATCAAATTTTAATTAAACCACACCTGAATATCAAATTTCTTTGAACAAACTGTGTAGACGAATCGGCTTTCCTTATAAAGCATTAACTCAACAATTTAAAATCAATACCAAATTTTCAAAACATTTTCTCTGTTAAATGTATATTGATTTTAAAATGGAAATTCAATTTGCTACGATAAAACAATAACCCAACAATAAACTCTACAAAATACCAAATTAAGTTCTAACAAATGATGTCATTTACAGAAACTATCCCAAATGCAACACCCACATTGCCGATTTCAGGATGCAATTAAAGCATTCGATTTAGGCACAACAAACTTAACTGAACTGTTGTACTTAATGAGGGCAGGATTAAAGTATTCTTGTCATTTTGAACGAGCACAAGCAATTAAATCCGTAAAAATCTCTACTATAAATTCTTTCTGACGTGGAAGGCCACAGTATTGGCTGGTGGTATTGTAAATAATTTGAACAAATCTTTTTCAACGAAGTAAAATTTATTGCAGCTTTAAAGTGGTCGTTACAGTTTCAAAAAATCATTTACAAATCGCACAATGCAAACAAATGCAACTACAGCGAAATCCTTTATTGCAACAGCAATTACGAGTACAAGGAGCAACCCTAAGCCGAACCTGAACGCTTCCCCTAACACTGCACAAATGAAATTTGCAATAAAATTAAATTTTTTTGGACGACATAATACAAGGATAAACAAATCCTATGCAGTTATTATTTAATATATCGAAGAAGGGTGCTTACTTCCATGCGCCGCAAACTAACACCGCACCAGGGGGTGTCAACACTAAATGGTCACGAAATATATAAAAACAACAATGAACTACAAAATAAACTTAAATAAATTTAAATTCAGTTTGGGAAAGGAATTTTTATGATTTTTACGATTTTAGCAGAAAATATAAATTGCATTGTGTTAAAAACAATTTAAGCAAAAATAAAATAAACAATGCACACTTGAAATTGTTTTTCGGAAACGCCATTCAAGCAGAAAAATTATATGGAAACCTTTTCTTCGATTGGTTTTTAGTTATCCTTTCTTGCAGCGGAAGGATTGCGCTCTAATTTGTGGTTACACATTTCACAAAGTCCTGCCTAATTTTTACTTAGAAAGCAGCTGCTCCTTTTTAACAATTTTATGCTTCATTTCATTGATTAAACGCTTTTAAATGGAACCTCTCTGGGTTTCTCATTGGAATTATGAATAATAATCAAATTAATTTATATTGTTCCCATGGTATCGAATTTCATATATATGGTACCATATTTATGTAGTGTTCTTTAATAATTATTTCAATAATAATTAGCAAACTATTGTTCTTAGTGTGTAACCGGTTGGTTTATTGAAATAAACTTTAATAAGTTCAACAAATGAAAGAAAAAAAAAGAAATCAATCAAATTAAATGAACAAAAATAAGAACCTTACTAATCTAGAGATGAAGTTAGATATCAGTTAATCTGAAATCGTTATATAGTAAGAAAAAATTGTGTGAAAAGTAGTTAACCGGACTCTATACATATTTTTTAGCAATAGTACTCCTATAAGCAGAGGCAGTTTCTGGGATGAGAACTCGTTTGATCGGTTTGTTAATAAGAAATCCCAAACGAAAACATTTTGGTTTTCACTAGTAAAACAGAATGCCTTCTATTGAATTACAAAGATGAGTAGTACAAAACATCTATTGATCACAAAGCTACAGTCGAAATCTGAATTCCATATCTTTATCTACATGTCTATTTACTTTAAGATAACTACTTTTCTAAGCTCAGTTCCACACTTAATTGATGAATGAGACATAGATTTTATCATTCTTTTAATACACTATATAGCCTTTTAAAATGCGCACTTGCGCTAATCAGATAATAATTTTTGAATAGATTAGATATAATGAAATGAATGAGAAGAAACTGCGATTTTATTACACAATGAACGAGATATAATAGAAATCATCAATTAACAGATTGTGAAAAAATTCAAATTATGCAGTGTAAGAGTGTTGTGCACCAAAATATCGGTACAGTAAAAACCATCCTGTAAAAATCATTCAGTGTGAACCGATTCTTATAATATTCTTAAGTAAAGACATATTCTTAACTTTGGTTAATACAGAATAAATAATACTACTAGTTAATCACAAGGACTGCAGATTGGATCACCATGCTAGAAAATTAAATCTCCCTTCAATTATACCTGTCGCAGCTGTGGTCAAGACGATAAAAGTGCCTTTCAACTGCTTTGTCTTTGCCCAGTTTAAGCACGGCAGTGACTCTACACTTTAGGAGCCACCCCCACTCTTTGAGGTTCTTGATCAACTAGAAGACCTCCCTCTAAAACGCATTTTAAGCCTTGCCAAAG
>NC_051846.1:31304463-31357843 GCF_002237135.1 Teleopsis dalmanni
GTTTGTGCAGCCTTGGCTTCTTGTGGATAAAGACGATTAGTCATCGCTTCTAATTTGACAGGCACGAGTTCTAAGCCTGGCACTTGCAGTCCAAACAAATTATATACGGACTATAAACTAATTAAATAAAAATTCGATTATTTCCAAAGACCACTGATGAAGAGTACTTGGCAATACTCGAAACAGCGTTGTATGGTCAGCCAAATTTCAATAAATTAAATAAAAAACTTTTGTCTTTGCCTTTCTTTGCTATTCGAATCGGTCTATAAATTATTATTTTTGTCTTACAAATATAAAACTCAAAAATCACAATTATTTTTTAAAGCAAAATATAACTGACGGGCGTTTTATTTTTAAAAACAGAAAAATAAAACACTTTTTTGTGTTTTGTAGTTTTTTTTTTTTACAAAAACAACTATATTACACGCAAAAGCGTTTTAAAATGGTTGATTTTAATTTTTTTAACAATAAAACTATAATTATAAATAATGTCCCTGTTAACAACAATAAAACATAGATATGATCAAACTTATTTAATGATCAAAATAATTAATTAATTTATCCAAAGCACGATTCACGGGCTACATGCAGCCAGCGGCTAGTGTTTGTGCTAGCCGCTGGGTAGATTAGAAACATGACGCGGACCGCATGTCACTAATGGGCCTTGCTTTGGACAGTCCTGTTCTAGAGGATCTAGGTTAGTTGAAAGACTTTTCGTTTTAAACTATTTAAGTTTTGTACAGCAATAAGTTAGAAGACCCTAATGGATCTCTATGTTAACAGTGATAAACTAACATACTCTGTAGTTAAATATGCGGATTTTTGAAGACATCTTCTGAATTTACTTACCAAATAAATGAATATATGTGGCAATAACTAGAAAATGTAACTTATTCTAAAAATCAAAAGAAACTTTTTAGTATTCTTAATTATCAATTTAAAAAGTTATACATTGTTATAAAATAAATAATTGTGATTAAGAAATATATATCATATGACAAGAAATCTATTTTAATTAAAAAAGGAGGATAACAGTAATAAAACTTTCAAATCTAAAAAAAAAATTTAATTAAGTAAATTCTTGGGCTGACCATGAAACTATTCCGGTTATCGGAATTATTCATCAATGAATTTTTAAATAATCTGATTTAAAATCTATAATCTATAAAAATAGTATATAGACAGCAAGTCAGGAATATAACCGTAGAACCTTATGTTAATACAAAAAATCAATAAGTAATGATTGTTATAAATCAATAAAAACTTGCAATACTTATAAAAAATATAAATCGAGTATCAAACTTACTCCACTCTTTTTTCATGTTTTATCGTCATTTGTTTATTTTCAACCTCCTCTCTAGACACATTTGGTAAAATCTCATCAAATGGGTTACTTATTACTTCAGTACGTATAATTTTTTGTAAATTTATAGGCCGTTTATTTTGATCTAACGCACCAACTTCCAGTCTTAACATATTAAATATTGTATCATCGGTTACTTTGCCAAATAGTGTATTTTTATTTTGTAAATCGGGTGTAGCAGCCAATGTAAAAAAAAATTGCGAACCATTATCATTCTTTCCGTAATTGAGCATACCGACTAGCCCGCGCCTCGTATAACGCAAACGTCTGTGAAATTCATCTTCAAATGGTTCGCCATAAATGGATTGCCCACCCGATCCATCGCCATTTGGGTCACCACCATGTACTACAAAACCTTTAATAACACGATGAAATATGGTATTATCGTAATATCCTTCGGTGCATAATTGCATAAAATTTTGACATGTTTTTGGGCATTCCTTTGTCCATAATTCAATATCTATATCTCCAACTGTTGTTTTTAGTGAAACCTAGTGGACATATGTACATGAATCTATTTCCGGATATCTACTGTACTAAATAGTTGCACTTACTTTAGCGGATGTTGGTGGTTCTACCGTATATATTTTACTCATTTTAATTTGGCATTATATTCCTTACATAAATAAAAATAAATTTTTACTGGTAAACAAATACCTGAATTCGCGTTGTTTTTTGAAACGTCAAATATCTTCAACTAAATAGGTTGCATTTTCGATTTTTAGTAAATGCTTGTATCATAAGTTCTCATTATTAAGGTGACCATCGTGACTCTTTGCCTCTTATAGCAAATTTTAATTTCATAAAAATTTTAATTTTGTTTTCGCTTCAGAGAAATTAGATTGTGTTTTCCATAAAAAAAAAATTCAGTTTCAATTGACACATTTTTGGGGTTCATTTAATAATATATAATTTTGCTGGGGTATTCTCAACCCTCGTTAAGGGTCGTACAACAAAATTTATATTCGCTGGGACAGTTTTTAACCGAATGAGCCAGGTTAAAAAAAAATATTAACTTGCCCAAATGAGTCAGGTTCATAATACTTTGGCTTAATGAACCACCAGGCTGAATAAACCATCGTACTTGCTACTTTCAAAGCGAAATTTGAAATCCTCGGTCATATCAAATGCGCGTCCTTTTATACAAAATATGCCGGAGCTTTGATCTTTTTGCTGTAACCTTTTTTGTGCTAGTTGTGTGCTTTTTGGGTTTTTTCTGTGTACTTTGTGTTTTGTTCATCAAAAGCTTTCATGCTTTGTTGTTTGTAAATATTTGTTACATTTACGCATTTATTTTTATTTTAAATTTAATAAAATTTTTTTAGATAAATAAAATTAGGTTATTAAAGAAATTAAAATTTTAATAATAATTTTTGTAAAATTATTTAATTATTAATATTTTCAATAAAATTATTTTCAATTAGTGAAAGTAAGTATTAATGAATTCCGGTGCACATTTATGTAGGCGGAAATTTGGTGTAAAAAATTCCGTCCTTACAGAGGTTAGAACGAAATTAAGGAAAATGGCCTTAATTTCGTTGAATCAGGGCTGAAATTAAGCAAAAATTCAAATGTGAAAGATAAATTTTATGCAAAAGATAAGTTGAGGTAACGAAAAAGTGACATTTATTTTTAAAAACAGCTGAAAAAACTGTAACTATTATTAATTTAAAATAGAGTGAAAAACACAAATGGTGTTTTGAGCATATAATTTTTGAAATTCGATTTGTAAACAAAAAACAAATGATTTCCTTAATATGGGTCAGTATGAACATTTTTCAAATTAACTTTATTTTCATATTAATGAAATTAAGGAAATTTGGCTGTCTAAACATAGTATTAAGACGAAAAATGTCGAATGCAAAATATGTAACGCAAATAGTTCTCAGCAGCTCTAACCACTCACATTTGAATATGTATGCAACTACATACATTTGATTTATGCGTACGAACATGCAAGACAAAATTGGCATGCAGTGTAACCGCAACCTAAATGAGATAATCTGAATATACTTTAACTGTAAAGTGTTTGATATTAGCCACTAAAGTAATATTTAATATTCAAACGTATTTCATTATAGTTTAAAATCGACACTTAAGTGTATATCTATATGTAAATGTAGATCTATTTTATATAGATAATCATGGTCACATTATATTATAACTTAATATTGCGTTTACATTGTGAGATTAAAATTAGATAAAAGCAATCATCGAGATGAAAGTACTAATCTAATTGTGTAATCGTATATTTTCCATATAAAAGTTAGTCCCATTTTGGTCGAGATCTTTTTTACGATTTTAGAAGAATTGAAAAAAAATGTCAAAATCTATTTAGAACAAACATTGAAAATTTGAAAATGCCGAAGTAATGTAAACGGTGTAGATTAAAAATGAAGATTAACTTGTTCTCTTAATCTCATTATGTAAACGTAGTAATATATATAATACTAATTTTGCCAACTAGTGTTGATAAGTAATAAATGTCAGAATTAGCGCCTTCAGGAGTAAGTATGTGATATGCTTATGCATAGTTAGCGAACTTTACTAAAATTAACTATCATGTATAATAATGAATACACATGTGTTTAAAAATTTTGGTTAAAATTACAGTACTGACAACAGCCATATGAAGAAATTTTGCGTTGCTGTCGAAGTAAACATCGAGTTTTTAAGTCATTTTAGAACACTGCATATACATGTCAAACTCTTTATAAGGTTATTTAAAAATCAACAACAGAAGCGGTCTGTTCTGGTCTCAAGCTATTTTGTATAATTTTGACGAAATAAATAAATAAAAGATGGCTGAAGAAGTAACTGAAGGTGTAGAACATGTTTTGGAGCCTGATTCAGAGTTGCGTTTGGAAATAGAAGATAAAAATGCCAAAGTTTATGTGACGGTATAAAACGTACTTGTAATTTCTTTAAAATATAACAATTTAATTATTTTATAGCTACTGTCGGGTTTCGCTGAAATGTTTGGCACGGAACTCGTGAAAAAGAAAAAGTACGAAATACGTGGTGGTGGCGCCTTTTTCACTTACCAAGGCTGTGTATTGAATGTTGTTGGAAAAACTGATGTTAGTTATATTTCAAAGGAAACACCTATGGTGCAATATCTAAACTGTCACGGCGCATTGGAAAATATGAGTGTAATTGCAGAGGACAAGGATGAACGTGGACCCGTTTGTATGGTAGCTGGACCCATGGATGTTGGCAAAAGTACTTTATGTCGCATATTATTAAATTATGCCGTACGTCGTGGACGTCGTCCATTATATGTTGACACAGATGTAGGTCAAGGCTCAGTGTCTATTCCCGGTTCAATTGCTACAATACTAATTGAAAGGCCAGCTAGTATTGAAGAAGGTTTCTCACAAACTGCACCACTCGTTTATCATTTTGGGCATAATTCACCAAGTGGCAATGGTGTGTTGTATAAAACAATAATTACCAAAATGGCGCGAGCGACTTTGGGTTTACTGAATGATAACAAACGTAGTAAGTTTGAATTATTGTATTATCTCTTTTCTTTGTTGTAATTTTTACATACTAATATTTGCATATTTTTTTTAGCTAAGTATTCTGGTGTAGTAATTAATACTTGCGGTTGGGTTAAAGGTGGTGGGTACCTCAATCTCTTGCATATAGCTCAGGCGTATAATGTAGACGCTATATTTGTGCTTGATCAAGAACGTTTGTATAACGAATTGTTGCGTGATGTCCCATCAAATATACGTGTTGTACTTTTACCTAAAAGTGGTGGTGTTGTAGAACGAAGTAGGGATTTACGAAATGAAAGTAGAGATGGTCGTATTAAGGAATATTTTTATGGAAATCGTACCCCACTGTATCCGTTTTCATTTGAAGTTAAATTTCAAGATTTGAAGCTATACAAAATTGGTGCGCCACCATTGCCGGATTCATGTATGCCAATCGGAATGAAGGTATGTATACTTTTTAATATCTCGAATTATTAAAAATGTGTTGTATCAATAGTTTTAAAAAATATTAATTAAAAAATAATTACTTTTATAACCATAAAAATAAAGCATGAAATGGGTTTTCTCATATATTAAAGTAAATGGGGTCGCAGAGTTGTAATAATATACATTCTCAGCACCAAAAATAATTGCAATTCCAGCAGTGTTTGAGTCTTTCTTTTGAACCTATAAATGGATAAAGGCCAAGTGTTACCCACTATAAACGTTAGAATTATAGGGATATGTTAAAATTAATTTGGAAATTAACACAAATACTAAGCGATAATGTTTTGAAACTACTGCAATTAATAATTGATTTCATATAGTTGTGATCCGCATGGTTATGATTATATAAAACCTTTTGGGTGTGACGAATGCACTTGGTTGTCGAATTCGATGAGTAGCTCCCGGACGCACACTTATATTTTTGATATTTTTAAATATCAACTATACATACATGATCTGAATTTTTAAAAATCAAATTTTAGTAAAATTAAAATGGTAGTAATCTTACACTTGATATAAGTACATACATATGCATAAACTACATTTTTAAATATTATATATTTATCATATTTATGAATAAAGACTATTCATAATTTTAAAAATATTTTTTATTTCAGGCAGAAGATAATAAAACCAAACTAGTAGCTGTAACACCAAGTTATGGTTTACTACATCATATTTTAGCTGTGAGCTTTGCTGAATCAGTCGAAGACGATGTTATTGGGTCTAACTTAGCAGGATTTGTCTGCGTGTATGTACTCCTTGATATGTAAAAATTACAAAATAATTTTTTTACTTATTTATAAAATATAGAACTGATGTGGATATAGAACGACAAAGTCTAATGATTCTTTCCCCGCAACCACGTCCACTACCAAATACAATTTTATTATTGTCAGAGGAGCAGTTCATGGATAGCCATGCATAGCTGAAACTCAATGAATCTTTGGCAGCTTAATAATACGCAGATTAACACTCTAACCTAAGACAATTTAACAAAAAAAAAAACTTAATTTAACAAAAAAAAAATATCAATTTAACGAAAAAAAAACAATTGCTTTAAAAAATCAAACACAACTTAAATAAAAATCTGTAAATCCAATATCGATTTTAAAGACAAATTATATTTACACAAAAATGTTTTATAATATTTATATATAATAAGTTTTAAAATTGAATAAAATTATTTATTGAAATTCTTGCTTTATGTAGTACTTGGTTTCTGTACTTTTGCTAGCTCAGACTTAAATTTAGCTATAGTTTCACGTGCCAGTTTCAATTTATCCTTTAGACTGCTTATTTCGTTTTTAACCTTAATTTTAACTTTCATTGTGTTTTCATATGTCTGCTCTTTCTTCTTTTCAACTGAAATTTAAATAATTATTTTATAATTTTTTTATACAAATATTATTTATTTACTTACAATCTGTGTCATGCACATATTGGCCACTGGTTATTGGTTGTACATTCATAAGTAAATGCTGCATTAATTGGGTTGGCTCTTGAAATACAATCTCTTCATAGCATTCTGATACTAAACCTTTTTTCGGATCCAAAATGGTTGTTGGAAAATCATTTCCGGTCGATGGTGATTGAAAAAGTTTGAGTATATGATAACAAGTAACTGGACGCTCGGTCGGATCATGAAAATATATTTTGATTACAACCTCAAATTCTCCCCAACCGGTTTCTGTGATTTCGTAAGGATATTTTGTGACAATGCGATTGGGATTTGAATAACTTTCATGTAATTTAAAATGCACTTTTTTTACATAAACACTCATGTCTTCATTGTAATACGGCTTAACATACACTTTCCACTGATGTGTATGGCCATCATCCTCACGCTTCTTGCCAAAGGAGCGCGCTATGTTGCCGTAAACAATTGGTTTGACAATTGTCAGTCCTTTAACGCGTCCACCAGAATCCGGGCCAAAATCAGTTGGTATATTTAAACTATTCATGCTTTAACTGTTCAAGTACTTATTTTTTTCTTTCTTTGAAATTAATTTAATTTTATTATTTATATGTAACTCTTCTTAACTGTGTATCGCGCCGCCGATGCCGTTTGTTTACTTTTTCTTTAGCATATTTGACATTAAATTGTCACTCAATTTTGACAAGCAGTGCTGCCAATAACACAGAATATGCACTCATATTTTTAACTTCATTGCTGCAATGAGTTCAGTCTCTTTTTAAGTTTGGTTGGAATTGGTGTGTAGTGTTTTTTCTGAATGTATTTAATATTTTTGTATTAACTAATCAGTTAAATGAAAAATTTTTAATATTTATTTATTAGAAATAAACAAAATAATAAAATACAAGTGATAAATACTTGAAGTGTATTGTATATAAAATAAAAGTATTTGCGTGTGTGTCATATATATATGTAAAGCAGCAGCTTTCTGGTGCTCCGCTGGACAGTTTCAAAAAAACTTAATTGTGTGCATTTAAATATATCAAAATATTATTTTTAGATATCAAAAACAAATGCATTTATAAATAAAAAGTATTTTTATAATAATATATTATATAAAAATGTCTAAAATTGTTGTAGCAGTAGCGCTGCTCTGCTCGGGATTGTTATCCAATTTAACCATAAGGAATGTGTTAGCAGGTAAGAAAATGCTTTAATATAAATAAAATTATGTATAAAAATTTCAACATTTATTAAATTAATTTAATAATAATAATAATAATAAGTGTGAAATGTGCAAAAAAATATACATTAGAAATTGTCCATTAGAATTTGTTGAATTAATTTAAGCCAAGTTTGGGCGTGTACACGTTATGGCTCATTGCTGTGCGTCAGGTTGATAATTGAGTCTTAATACTCTCATTTTGTTCTCTATTTACATTCAGTTGAGCTTGCGATCGTTTCTTAAACATCTCTTGTGTTTTATTTTTTCAAATGTTTTGTTTGGCTTACTGCTTCTTCTTCTTTTATGTGCTGTCAAGTTTGTTTAACTGCTATGATTACGAACAGTGTTGACAAAACAAAGAGTGGAGCAGCTCTCCAACAATTTTCTTATTAGAAAATCCTTAAATCTAATTAATTCTTGATTTAATATGAATATATGAAATATGAATTCTAGATTTTATTTAAATTAAAATTAATATTTTTTTCATTTAAGAAGTTTGTTTAGAAATGGTTTTCTTTGATAATTCTCCAGTTTGTTTCATAACATTTGTGACTCATCCAATACGGAATTCATAAGAATATAATTGTAAAAAAACTTCTCAAATAAATTAGCATATTTAACAAAAATGTCTTATTTGTATCACTTCGATTTTTAATATTAAATAAATTATACTTCACAGAAGTTTATTTCTATTTTAAAGCCATTTTTTTTGGTTATTTTAATGCGATAACCATTAATAAATAATGTTGTATATATGCTTATAATTATATTCTTAAACATCGCTATTAATTTTCTAATAATTTCTTTCAATAATTAATTTATTTTAATTAATAAATTTGTACATCTTCAACTTCTTCACGTCTGCTTATGTTCCCATACCCTCAAATGGGTTTCGCATATGATATCACTGCATTGACCGGCATTTTGCAACGCAGCATCATGACTTGAAGCACCAATGCGCATGCCAAATATTTTGGACCATTTGTGTCCTTGAAAGCAAATCCTTCAAAATCACGTGTTTCGTGTTCTGAAGTTTAAATAACCCTAAAATATTAAAGGCTTTTTATTTACATTTATGGCCTATAAATGTCAATTTAGCCGAATTTGTAACATATATATAGGTTGAAAAACTGATTTTTTAAACATTTTTTTGTCAAATAAATAAATAATTCAAGAAATTATTCAAATAAATCGAGAATTATTCTATCAATTGTATTATAAATTTAAAACTTTCTCGCAGTTCAGACATTTTCAAACACTATTGATAATATTAAGATCTTGTGTACGTACTAGGTGGTTTCATAATTACCTGGCATAAAAACGTATTTTTTTGGATTATTATATTTTATGCTTCAATATAGTCTCCTTTTAGCTCGATACACCAAACCCAACGATTTTTCAACATTTGGTTACCTTTTAAATAACATGATTTATCAAGTCCTGCAAAATATACTTAAGTTTCCTATTCCACTTCATCATTTGTTGCAAATTTCTTTCCTATCTGTTCAAGTTTGGTAACAGTTAATAGTCACTGGAACCCAAATCTGGAGAAGACGGTGGGTGAGAAAGCAATGTGGTGTTTTTTCTTGATTTTCTCATTTAACCGATCCAATAATATGCAATAGTAGTATGATGTTATTGTTTTTCCTTTTTCCAAATAGTCCATGAAAATTATTTCACTTGAATCCCAAAACACAGAAGCCAAAACTTTTTCATCCGATTGTTGAGTTCGTGGCCATTTGGAAACACTATCCCCAGGCTGTAACCATTCTCCGACTTGTTGTTTTCTCTCAGCTGTGAAGTAATAGTTCCGTGTTTCATCAATTGTCACTAATCGGCGCCCACAGTTAGCTATATTGTATAAACATAAACATTTACAAACAATGTTTGAATGACGAAGTCGTTGTCGTTTTTGGTCAATTGTGAGTAAACTTGGCACCCATCTTGTTAATGATGGTGTAAGGTTACCGCAAACAGAATCCATTTCCAATTTGATTGCATCATTGTTTATTCCTTTCAAATGGAGGAATTTTTTTATTGAAAGATATTCAATTTTTTTATTTGTAAAAAGCTGACCAATCATCTGATGAAGTCGAAAGTTTTACAGCTGTCGTTTATTACTTGCCAGATATATAACATACAATTGATTTTGTTCACCGAATATTGAATTCGGTGGACTTAATGTTAGTCTTTAAAGCACACATTAGATTAAGTTCTACAGCTTTCGACTAACTTAGAAACACTTAAATAATTTGCTATCTCATTGAAATTTTAATTTAGACTTCCTTACCTATTTTGAAAATCATTTTCATTCTTTAACATATATTGATAGTTGTCCTATACGTATTAAGATATTATAATCTCTACCAGTTTGGATACAGAAATCATAATACTGTATAATTACAAACTCCACACAAAATCTATGCAAATGTTATATGTTAATATGTTAATGGGGCTTAGTAGTTGCAATTGTTAGTGTAAAGATGGTATTAGTCAAGCTAAAGGATTGCTTTGTTGAAACAATTTATATATGTAAACGTAAATAAGTAGGTTCTGTTAGTACAGATTTAGAAAGTGATGGGACTTAAGATTATTGAACAGATTATTAAAATTAACAGTACAAAATGTAGTAAACCTTTTCCTCTTTGAAAGTTCATTATCTGTAAATGAAGTGCATTTATCTAAATTAAAATTGAAAATGGATCAATGAATCAATATAATATATGCCACCTCATTACATAAGACCCTGTATATATAGAACATTTTATTTTTGTTGCATAAATCCTAATCCTTAAAGCCTAAATCCTATTTACATGTATCAGTTTTAACACAATGTGATTTTAATGAGTTGTTAGCGTGAGTTGTTAATATAATACTCGTGTAATATTCTACATATATTATGTAGCCTATTATTAAATATATCAATTTCATAGTTTCTAAACATTTGCTAATTTGATAAACATTGCAACTATTTAAAAGTTTCTAGTATTTTTATCCTTATCCTTGTCCTTGCTATGACATCTAAGTAAAACGGTTCTGCGGGAAAACTATTACTTATGTTAATGCAAATTCTTTTTTAAAGAGATAAACACCATAGTTTACATTGAAAACCTTTAAGCAAAATAATTAATGAAAAAGAACTAAACCTAGGACTAAATCATATGTTAAAGCTTAAAAATTGACTATATGAAAAGCCATTTGTTCCAATAATTCAAGAATACTGAAAAATCTAATTATATGAAACAGATAAATATATGGACCATATTGAATACTTTATCCATTATAACTAACCAATTTTACATAAGAAAAAATGCCATCATATATAAAGAATTTTTGTTGCTGTTTGTTTCTTTATCTACTTGAAGAACTTAGGGCCTCAGTGACGTATTACCATCTTGTACGATTGTTTGTTATTACTTTTAATTAAAGGAAACAGCGGTGAATATATTGTGCCAATGTCCAGTACTGGCAAGTAGGAAGAAGACTGTCTTGGGACACCATTGGGTTGGTGATGACTTGGCAGGAAAACTCAAGCTAAATGAGCTGCTTGCATTAACAAAAGATGTAGTTATGCGAACGGGAGCCACCCTAGCTTTAACTCAATAACAACATCCGAGAATCGAAGGACGAAAAAGGACCCAAGTAGTTTCGTGGTCTACTTCGACTAATTCTTCAACTCAGTGGGGCCACTTGTTGGACAGTGCGCTGTCCCAACGTCCTACCATATATATATTACTTTTAATTCGTTCCACGATTTCCCTAATGCAGAAATCTCGGCATTTAGCGTTCGTCTCTATGATGTATAGCCAATCTGGATTTTCCGTCTTTTTATAAAATTTAGCATTGGTGCGATGTTGCAGTTTCGGTAGAGTTCTTCCTTGATTATAACATTTGATCATAAAACTCTTATAATTCGTCTTAGGCATCTGTTTACGAAGCTTTGTATTTTCTGTATTATTATTGTTGTTGTGGGCCATGTTTCACAACCTTATTATAGAAATGGGACAACGTTTGCTTTGAAAAATCTAAGTTTAGTGTTGTTTGACGAACACCAGATCTTTCTTAGCTGAGGGTTTGTCAAAATTATTGTTTCTAGATATATGGAATACAAATTCATAATTCGGATTTTTCAACGTTTAATAATGCTGATTTTGTTTTGCAATTATATTTAAACAAATCAGACTCAAATCAACACAGTCAATTATGTATACATTATAGTGACCGGTTAGACTTAACCTATATAAAACCACCCTCTTAATTTCATTGTTTACTTAACATTTTACAAAAGAAATTAGAATCGTAAGTTGTTTTGATTAAATTTAAAAATAAAGAATTGCAATAAAAACAAATTAAAAAGTGAGGTTAAATAGCTTAACCTTTCTTGAAGTTGCTGCAAAACCACCCCTCTAAGCTGAAATCGATTTTTTCCCCACTCTTAAGTGGCAATAGACCGTAAGCGTGAAAGTCAATTATATAGCTCACCGAGCAGTGAGAAAATATATGAAAATATTTTAAGCTTTCAAGCGAAATAAAAATAATGTAGAAATTTAAACAGAGACAAGTATAGAAATGCTTGGATTTAAATAGTACTTCTTATAGGACAGTATGTCCTATAGGACATAATATGCAAAGCAATATCCGCATGCGAAACCGCAAAAAGCCGCCCGCCAAAATATAATCGACTAAAATATTTTAATTAAATTCATAACAAGAATATGTGTTTATAATTTAATTACATTTTCAAAATAAATTAAAAGTCCAAATTTCAAATCAAAATATTATCTTCTTGTATCCTTCGTACGCCCACAATTTGTTATTAATTATTCGTATACTCACCCAAATTTGTATGTAATCCCGTTTGTAATACCAAGAATTGTCCTTCACTGCATTTGTTTGTGATTTCGTTGCACCTCGAAAAATGCCAGATAAATCCTTATAAGCATAAGAGGTTATCCTCAAATGCAAGGGTTGTTTTTACTAACGTCATTTCGAAAGCTACTTTTTACTGTCTGAGGGTTGACGACAGCGTTACTTTTTGATGTACTAGGATTTCCGGCAAACATTTTTGTATTGTTTCATAACCCCCATGTGTGTTGTGTTACTGTAAGAGTTTGCCATTCCTTTTGAAAACAAAAAACCGTGTTGAATGCGTATTAACTTTAAAAATTTATAAAGCACGTTTGCATATTTTCATAGTGGGTGCACTTTGTTAAATTTTAGAATATCTTCCATTATCAGCAAAGGAAACAATACAAAAACGCATAACAATTAATAATGCATATACAGGGTTGTGGAAGACATTTTTGCAAACAACATAGATAGACTTACAAAGTAGATTATTTGCAAATATATAGATTGCCCACTCTGTTTTTATAATTTTTACTCTTAAAGATACTATTTTTAAAATTTCGCACTATTATTATCTTTTTTGTACAAGATAAAATGGGAAAGATTGCTTTTTGAAAAATGGAAAGAATTTCGCTATTTTTCTTAATCCAAATCTAAGCTTGTATCAGAATTTTGTACATCGCTAAACAAAATGTCGATGTATTCAGTAATTAATCTGAAATGAATCCCCAATCATTGGGACTGACGTTTCTGGTAGTTGTGATGCCATTGGATTGGTCATAATCTGCATATGGTTTCGCATTACATCAATGGAGTCAATATGTAGCAGTCCCTAGTTTCAATCAAACTATACATTAGTATTTGATTGATATTGATTGGTATTAGTATTGACTAGTTATTTATAATACTGCATCCATTGGTGAACTACCATATGCAAAATATAATTTACATATGATATGGTTTGGGGCTATGACCCAAAAAATACTAAGCAACTGTATAGGTTTGTTCGTCAATCAACATCTGATACAGTAGCTGTACTAATTGGGAGATGTACTATCGTAGTTGCGGCTTTCATGACAAAAGGAAACTGCAACTCATTTGCTCTGTTACTGTTCGACACTCACCAGAAGGCACTTATCCCTTCTTAAATGACTATCCGATATCAATAGTATATGTAGTAAAAACATTGTCTATTTCATTAAAGTGACGAAGTGTTTCCCGGTCCGGAAAACGGTTCTTTTGAAACGGCTAATGTGCTCATATATATAAACTGTGGTACCACAGCTTATTGCCTAAATCTTGGGGTTTAAGTTAACTGCTCTTTCTGCAAGACCTTCTGCCATTTACATTTTACTCCAACTCCTTAAGAAATGCTACTATGAAGTACGCTTTTTTGTTTCTATTTTATTAAGTTCTTAATTGTAGTGAATTTGGTTACATTTATTACTTAATTGGTTTTATAATTTGTTTTTTAAAAATTATTCCTTATTCCTTAAGGAGAAAACTTTTTCTGAAAATATATTTGCATTAATAGATGAAATCTCATTATAAATCTCATTAATACATTTACTTCTTAGTAAATTTTATATTTATCTGCAATTATATTTTTGATTGGATTCATCCATGTATTATGACAGCAACAAAACAAAAACAGAGGTAGTGAAAAAGCAGAAGAAAAAACGCTAATTGTAAACAAAAGGTAGAAGAAAAATAGTGTCACTTAAATTGTGTCAAAAAATGTTCAATATCATTTACTTAAAGTAATTAAATTAGACATTGAAAATGTTCTCATTATTAAGTGGACTTTTTTTCTGATTAAAATACCTTTTACACAAATAGTTACGTTGCAATTCAATAATGAGCTTAAAGAATTTCAATTCGCAATAAATTAGTAACAACAGATAATTCATTATTATGTACTATGCACGTAAATCCATTTTGTACATACAAACTTACTCCACACATAAGATAACATCGTTGTTGTTGCTGAATTTTTTTTGTACATAATTTTTGCATTTGCATTGCTGCTTCTTGTGCACTTGAAAATGGCAGTCCTCAACTGAATATTGTGCAGCAAAATATTAAAGATTAGTTAATGAGTACTAAATTATTATGTCAGTAGTGAAATAATAATTTCAGTAGAAAAGTAAAATGAAGTTAGTCATTAAAGTCTAAAAAAAAATTTCTACAGAAAATCTCTGAAAACTCTTTCAATATTGTTAAAAATCCAGATGAGTATTCCGTAAGAAATTTTTTAAATTCTCTTTATGTATTATATTACAATCTGTATAATTTAATATGATCATAAGTACTGATTTGAGATTAACTATATATGGTGCATACAAAGGCGTACATGAACTATGTTCAGTGACATACCCATATATATGTATGTATAAAAGAGGGCCTCAGGCATTGACATTAAACTACAAAGCACTACAAGAGACGAAGTTTATTTGTTAATTCGTTTATAAATATTTAAATAAGATGTGCTATCACAATACCAAGAATAAAAAGAACTATTTTTGAAAGAAAACTACTTCGACTTAAGTTGATTAGAAAATGTAATAAATCCGTCGTATATTTTTTTAGACATAGTCTGCAAGTGTCTTCCTCAAGAAGAGCTATCTTTTTGATGTGATATTTGAAGTTTCCATGTCTAGTGATCAATGAAGTCAGCCAATTTTGTCTGCTCCGCGAATAGCTAAGCACTTTTATCGCTTCATCGACCATCGGTTTTAGCATCATGAGCTTAGCTTGTCTACAAGTACTCTTCTCTCTCGATCTGCTAATATGAAATGAAGTTATCCACTTATCGACATAGGCCCCAGTCATGTTGTAACCCCATGGTATTCTGGGCCGCAGAAGTTATGGCTTGATCCTTGATTTGCAAGTTCATTTGCCTTTTCGTTTTGTTCAATATCGATGTGTTCTTAACCCATATGACTGTTATCTCATTTCCATGGGCATATTTCGTAAGCTTCGTGACACATTCTTGTATTAAGCAGTCCAGGTTCCAGGCATTGGCATTGAACTATGGAGCTCGACAGGAGACAAATTTCATTTGTTGCTATTATTGTATGACCAAAAAATTTTTTAAGGATATATTGAACTTTTTATATTGAACTTAATTTGGATGTTTATATGTTAATTCTATTAATATATATCCTTCATTATTAGGAATCGGATTGACTTATGCAATTGGTTACAGTTACTATATAAAGGCATATTTAATGATTGTAATTAATATAATGTTAATGCATTTGTATAAGATATTGGCTTGTCGACCATAACCATTTATAAACTGTATTTATATAAAAATATCATATTAAAATGTTAGAAGTATATAAAATAGAGTAGAAATGAAAATGGGTTCTGGTTTTTAGTAGAACGGAACACTGCTTCCAGGGTTGATGTTTTGTGGTGCTTACCGATTCTAACTTAATAGAAAACACACGACCTTTCGAATAAAAGCCAAAATTTCAGGTCTTGAAAATAGTTAAATTAGATAATGGTACATATATATAGTGGGACATTGGGACAGCGCACTGTCCAACAAGTGGCCCCACTGAGGTAAAGGATTAGTCGAAGTAGACCACAAAACGTCTTGGGTCCTTTTTCATGGTACAAGACGATGGTACAAGTATAAGTTATTACAACACTTGAAGTGCATTTACATTGAATTATATGAAATATTAAAAAATATATATTTCATATTGAGCACTATTAATTCTTTGTTACTACAAGTATTTTTAAACACCCTGTATTTTGAGATTTTATTTTTATCTTTTATGATCTTGCACCTGATTGTGAATAGCACACTTAACTCCACTTACCACAAGAGTGTCAACAAATTGCACAGAAAAAGATGAAATCATTTGAGGCACGGAAACACGGAAACACTTTAGACTTTAATATAAAAAAATTTATCGTAGACCCGAACCCATCCTCCACCAGTAAAAGTACCTGCATAAAAGAAATGCTATTATTTTGTACATTATTCGTGTAAAAAGTCATGTATTGCCTGCGGAAAAAGTGGGCCATTTTAAAATTAAAAATTAATTAAAATATTTAAATTACGCATTGGCTGGGAGCCAAGAATTTCATTTTTCATATTTTCATTTCCTAAAAACAATAAGTGAAACCGAAATTTTTACTTAAAACAATAAATATTTCAGCTGTGAAAATAATGAACAACATAAATATTCAACATTTTCAGATTCCTATAATTATTTTTCCGATTACGAATGCAACATGCCACTTATGAAGAACGCCGTGCTAACAGCAACATCCTCGCTGAATGATCGGGGTCCCGAAAAGGCGCGTCTGAATGGTGAGTACGAAAATAAGAAAATCATATTTGAAGAAGTGTGAAGTCTGATGTATGAAATGTAAAGTGTTAAGTGTGGTGTGAAGTGCATATAAAATTGAATAATTTGTATTATCGCTGAATGATCTGTTGAAGTATGAATGGGATTTTATACGTATATATACATATATCTATCTGTACATAAAGATATAGATATATATGTATAAACATTTTTTATAGCTATTTCCGCTTATTAATTTTGCTTAGCTATGCTATAGCTTCACACAAGTAGTTTATAAATAAATAATATTATTTTTAAATAAATTTGCTATATTTTTGTTATTATTATTTATTTAAAAAGCTTTTTTTATATATAAATGTGTTAGTTTTTTTTTTCTTTAAGATTAATTTATTTATAGTGTAAAGTTATGTTATATTTTTAAATGTTTTATTTTTTCTTCATAATACTGTAGACAATTTTCAATTTTGCTTCCATCTAAACTCAATTAACTTTTACGGTCTCTTCGACTTCAGTAGGCTTATTAATTGACATTTGACATGCACTGCTCCATTTTAAGTATTTACTCGTACACCACTTTATTCTTAGCTATGTTTTTCTTCTTCTGCAGATATCTTTCACTCATCTTAATGTCTTGGAAATTAATAGAAATTTTTTAATAAGATGTGCTATCACATCACCAAGAGTGAAAATAACTATTTTAAAAAATAAAATACTTCGACTTAAGTTGATTAGAAAATGTAATACATCAGTAGTTAAGTAGTTGAGAAATTTTTGTTTAAACATTGCATTCGACATTTTTCGCCTTAAATCAATTGATTTATTTATAATGAACTCATTTATATGACATCTCTTTGCATGGAAAATTATTCACATTGACGACCTCTAATGAGCGAAACTACTTAAATCAGACAAGTCGAAACATGGTATAATAAACAAAATTTTAATTATCTTATAACCTGAATAGTGAATTAAAAAACACTAATACAAATACCACTTCGTAGGAGATATTAACAGCACTTGTGTATATTGTTTAGTATTATAGTAAACACTCTCCACGTAGGCACCGTTTTTTAACGGAAACCACTTCTGAGTGGACGATTACTTAATTTAATACTTTTATCATATTTTGGAATACAGGGATTAATCTTTTGATAAGACAATTCCCTTAAATGAGCAAAAGTTATCTGGTATTGAGTGTCTGCTTACCTTTCTATTTTTCTTATGACTGTCATAATGTGGTTTTTAATTGTTATCAGTTATGCTTAATCCTTCAAGTGGTCACTCTATGTTATATAAAATTTATTTACTTTAACTAATAATAATATAAATAAGCTCAAAAAGTACAACGAAAATGAATTACAAACTTTAGGCTCTTGAAAAAGTTTGGGACGCATTTTAGCATACAGCAATAACATAATAATTTTTTTCTTAGTAATTACGTTGCGATATGATGCTTATATTCATAGTAACTCGTTATTCCGTTTAAACATAATGTTATTTATTATATCTACGAGTATAAATGTATTACATTATATGCCACAAGTACAAGCAATTGAGTTATTGTAATAAAATTAAATATAGGCAGAAGCTTTCAATCGACTGAAAAACATATCAAATAGTATTCATCACAATAAATTACATTTATCAAAGTAAATGACATTTATCACAATAAATGACATTTATCATAATAAATAACATTAAAATGAATTGCATTTATTATGATATAAGTTTTAGTTGGAACATTCCAAGAGCTAAACTAGTATATAATATAACGACATATCAAACCTCTTTAGCATGTTTTGTTACAGTTCTTGTATGGATTTTGTATGAAAAATGCGATATATTGCTGCATATTTGACGAGTTAAGTACAAAAATCTGTTATAATAATTTTTTTCATAGCATTAGAAATTGTGCGCGAGTTAAAAAAAATTCAATATTAATACATTTAGGTAATATTAAAAGTTTTCTTGTTTTTAATCGAACAAGAAAAGGTATCAAATTTACTTTTAATTCGGAATGTTAAAATTCATTGCAATGTAAATTTTTGTTTGTTTTTCAATTTATTAAAACAAATCTCTTTAAAACCTAGTTACAGTAATTGCATTTCGTGATTTTATTTAAATATTATTTTTATTTAATTTATTATGTGCTGTTGCGTTGTCAATGTTTTATAAAATGTTTATTTAAAATGCATATATCTAATATGCAATAAATTTATAAAAAATTAATTATAAGTATTTTTTCAATAAATAAAAGTTAATTATAATTATATTTATAATAAATAAAAATTAATTATAATTATATATACAATAGTTAAAAATTATTTATAAATATTAATTGTTGAATTAAATTCAGTCATTAATTTGGTACCATCAACATGCCTTTACGGTATTAAAAATTTCTGGCTCAAGTTGGTAGCATTGAAACTGTACTCTTTTGAGTTTTGTTATTACTCATTTGAGTGCTTTTTTGACATTTAAAAGTTGAGTGTCAAAGTGACAGCCATAAGGCATACAATTTTAATTCATTTCATACTTTTGTGCAATATTTACAATTATAAGTAATTAAATAAAAATATAGTAATTAGATAGTAATAATTATAATGTCAAAACCAACAATAACACGTTGGGCTTTTGATTTGTCAACATGGAAACCAACAATAGCACAAATGAAACAAGCTGTTGCGGCGCTGCAAGTGGAGGAACGCGCACGCATTGAGAAATTTTGTTTCATTGATGATTTCCTTTCATCGCTGGTTGGCAGACTATTAATGCGGAAATATGTAAGCGCCAGTAGTGGCTTAAACTATCATGAAGTGCAATTCGCACGTGATATACATGGAAAACCATATTGGCTTTTGGATAATGTACCAAATGAAGAAAAAGTGAAATTGCCACGCCTTAGTTTTAATGTGTCACATCAAGGAAAATTTGTGGTGCTTGCAGGCATTACGGCATTGCCTCCCACGGATAATAATAACGTGACAGTTCCAAATTTTGGAATAGGTGTCGATGTTATGGAAATTGAGTATAGTGGCGGTAAGCCTTTGCAGGAGTTCTTTCGTCTTATGCAGAAAAAATTTTCAAAGAATGAATGGACTTATATAAGGCGACCAGAGCATAGTGCGGAAGCTCAATTGAAAGCATTCATGAGGCATTGGTGTCTAAAGGAAGCATTTGTCAAAGAACTGGGAGTTGGTATAACGATAGATTTGCAACAAATCAGCTTTAGTGTCGATCAAAATACAGGGTTAGATGTGGATACCCAACCACTGACGAATATTCAATTATCTTGTGATGATTATGCTGAAGATGATTGGCATTTTGAGGAACATTTGTTGGCTCCTAAATATTGTGCTGCCATTGCGTTTAAAAATTGTAAACCTAAAGCAGAGAAATTTGTTTATTTGAATATAGAAGACTTACTTGTTCCAAGTGACAAAGTTGAGTGTTTGGAAATATTAAATTATTGCGAAAATGCTTTGCTGAAACCAAAAAAACCAAGATGACCTTGTAGAGAAAAGGATTAGTTTTAAAATTAATGCTTCGAATAACTTTATTATAATAGTATAATGAAAGAAATTATTATATTAATTATGTGCTCTGCCATCTCTATCTAAATCTAAGCTAGTTTTAATGATAATTTACCCACCCATTTCTTATAAAAATCCTACCGCTTTTCACCTACTCCCAATCTAATCCATATATTAACTCATGCATTTGTATTATTTCCATGTCTTGTGGTGTATAGATCTCCCACAACCTTGAGATTATTTTTTTTTCCGTATTACACTATACACCACGAAACTGATGACAAATCATAACACAAATAGTTATTAAATTTACCTACCCTACTCTCAATTTTTACCCAATCCATCCCGCTTCTTTTCACATATTCTCTACCTATTCTATATCCTAGTCCATGCATTCGTAAGTTATAATTTTTTCCATGTCTTATGTTATTAAGATCCCTTGAGGCTTTAATAACAACTTGATACTATATTTATTTTTTGCCATACTACACTATACACTACGAAAGCGATTTTCACATATATCATATCATAATTAGTTTGCAAAAAAGCAACATCTATAAACTCTTTTTAAAAAAAGTCAAGTACGGCTTTGGGTCAGTTGGTTGAGGAGCGCTGACTCAGCTTCAAACTTGGCAGGGCACGAGTTCGATTCCTGGTGCTTGCAATCTCCAAAAATTATTTACGAATAATTAAATACAAGACCTATTTACTAGACTTTAATAAATGTATTGGGAAGCAACAATAACAACAATATAATGAAATAGATTTTAATATAATATGAGAAAATTTTATAAAAGTAAATATATATAGTATATAAATGTTAAATATATATTAATATATGAAGTAATATAAAAATATATATATATCATAAATAATATAATAATAATTATTTTCTATCTTTCTTTTAGTATTATAAAATGATTTTATATACTTTTTATCCCGATCTCTGCAATCGGAAATGCAACGCATTTACACTGTTTTTAATTTTTTTTAATTATATTAAAATCTCAACAACTTCGGATTGACATAATTCAGTTTAACTTGAATATTTTAATTTTATAATATCTCTGAAGACGGATAGTTTCGAGACAAAGACCTGGTCGCTCTTAATACCAAGTTATTGTTCAATACACTCAGGCATATTTAAGCACTGTTATGCCAATCATGATGGTGATGATATTTAAAAATTGACAACTAAAATTTTATAGAATAATAAATATTTATAATGATTTATAAATAGTACATTTCATATACATCTATATATAAGTAATTTACTGTATTACTAATATATGTTAGTATTTATTAGTATATATACTATACATAATATATATTAATATATATACTATATATAATTTATACAGTATATATTACTAAGGTCCTTTAATATCCAATATATATATATATGTATATATATTATTAATATATATCAAATAATATATATTGGATATTATACTATATATATATATATATTAGTAATATAGTAAATTACTAAGAAGTCCTTGAATATCCTTAATCAATTAATAATATTCTAGCTAATTTCGTATAATTAAATACTTAGAATGACAGATTCATGAAAAACAAACAAAACAAAAACAATTTAAACGCTAAAAAAGAATAAATAAACCACATTGCAGTATGTTAAGACTATTAGGGGAATATGGGAAATGTGTCAGACATAAAGCAGACAACTTCATAAGTATGGAATGGGCGGAAGTGGCAGGATAACAACTAAATAAATGGGCTCCATAGCAACGTTAAGCACTGTTGATGTAGTAAAATTTATGTTATTTTTGTATTTTATTTTACTTATTTATTTATTTATTTTGTTTTGTTTTTTTTTGAAATAATTCGAAAAGTTTTATCAATGCACAAAATGTGTAATAAAATAAGATATTGTTTGGTTTTTATGATTTTATGTTAAAGTAAATGTACTGATTTGTACTTATTACCATGAATACTGATAAACTATATTTTAATATTAGAATAATGAATTTGTAAATATAGATAAAAGTAATAAAATATTTTTGTACGATTTGAGTAAATACAATTTATTATTCACTTATAGAATGTGTTAAAATACTATTTACTATTTAGAAGAATGAACATATGATTCTGGAATAAATCTTTAAGGAGCAGTGCAAAAGCATAGATTAAAGATTATTTCCTGTAAATATGACCTGATCAAATATGATGACTTATTACTACTAAAATCAATGGAGACTTTATAAACTCTTTTTAAAAACGCGAAGTGCTATTTTCTAGACTTTGGATAGTGTTGCAAATAGCTTTCGAAAAATCATTTTAAAATTATTATTTAATCCAAACTGTTTTTTATTGAAACTTAACTTTATAAAATAAACGAAACAAGCAAATATCAAACGTAGATAAATATGAAGTCACATTTTTCTATTAAAAAATAATTTGTACCTTAGTTCCTTATAGTACGTAAAATATCCTAGAACAGAACTAGAAGTTTTCTTGTAGATATTAAGTTTCTTTAACTAATAACCTCTGTCGTTGATGAGATTTACAATATACAATTACAACAAAGTTAAGATTTTTCACTTTGATGAACCTATTCTACGCCAGAACTCTAGGTTAGGTTAGGTTAGGTTATACCATCGATCTAAACGGGATCCACTTAGGCCTATTGGTCTATTGTTCTGCCGAATAATAGAAAAACTTGAAGTTTAATACCACCTAAAACCTTTGGCAAGGCTTAAAATGCGTTTTAGAGGGAGGTCTTCTAGTTGATCAAGAACCTCAAAGAGTGGGGGTGGCTCCTAAAGTGTAGAGTCACTGCCGTGCTTAAACTGGGCAAAGACAAAGCAGTTGAAAGGCACTTTTATCGTCTTGACCACAGCTGCGACAGGTATAATTGAAGGGAGATTTAATTTTCTAGCATGGTGATCCAATCTGCAGTCCTTGTGATTAACTAGTAGTATTATTTATTCTGTATTAACCAAAGTTAAGAATATGTCTTTACTTAAGAATATTATAAGAATCGGTTCACACTGAATGATTTTTACAGGATGGTTTTTACTGTACCGATATTTTGGTGCACAACACTCTTACACTGCATAATTTGAATTTTTTCACAATCTGTTAATTGATGATTTCTATTATATCTCGTTCATTGTGTAATAAAATCGCAGTTTCTTCTCATTCATTTCATTATATCTAATCTATTCAAAAATTATTATCTGATTAGCGCAAGTGCGCATTTTAAAAGGCTATATAGTGTATTAAAAGAATGATAAAATCTATGTCTCATTCATCAATTAAGTGTGGAACTGAGCTTAGAAAAGTAGTTATCTTAAAGTAAATAGACATGTAGATAAAGATATGGAATTCAGATTTCGACTGTAGCTTTGTGATCAATAGATGTTTTGTACTACTCATCTTTGTAATTCAATAGAAGGCATTCTGTTTTACTAGTGAAAACCAAAATGTTTTCGTTTGGGATTTCTTATTAACAAACCGATCAAACGAGTTCTCATCCCAGAAACTGCCTCTGCTTATAGGAGTACTATTGCTAAAAAATATGTATAGAGTCCGGTTAACTACTTTTCACACAATTTTTTCTTACTATATAACGATTTCAGATTAACTGATATCTAACTTCATCTCTAGATTAGTAAGGTTCTTATTTTTGTTCATTTAATTTGATTGATTTCTTTTTTTTTCTTTCATTTGTTGAACTTATTAAAGTTTATTTCAATAAACCAACCGGTTACACACTAAGAACAATAGTTTGCTAATTATTATTGAAATAATTATTAAAGAACACTACATAAATATGGTACCATATATATGAAATTCGATACCATGGGAACAATATAAATTAATTTGATTATTATTCATAATTCCAATGAGAAACCCAGAGAGGTTCCATTTAAAAGCGTTTAATCAATGAAATGAAGCATAAAATTGTTAAAAAGGAGCAGCTGCTTTCTAAGTAAAAATTAGGCAGGACTTTGTGAAATGTGTAACCACAAATTAGAGCGCAATCCTTCCGCTGCAAGAAAGGATAACTAAAAACCAATCGAAGAAAAGGTTTCCATATAATTTTTCTGCTTGAATGGCGTTTCCGAAAAACAATTTCAAGTGTGCATTGTTTATTTTATTTTTGCTTAAATTGTTTTTAACACAATGCAATTTATATTTTCTGCTAAAATCGTAAAAATCATAAAAATTCCTTTCCCAAACTGAATTTAAATTTATTTAAGTTTATTTTGTAGTTCATTGTTGTTTTTATATATTTCGTGACCATTTAGTGTTGACACCCCCTGGTGCGGTGTTAGTGTGCGGCGCATGGAAGTAAGCACCCTTCTTCGATATATTAAATAATAACTGCATAGGATTTGTTTATCCTTGTATTATGTCGTCCAAAAAAATTTAATTTTATTGCAAATTTCATTTGTGCAGTGTTAGGGGAAGCGTTCAGGTTCGGCTTAGGGTTGCTCCTTGTACTCGTAATTGCTGTTGCAATAAAGGATTTCGCTGTAGTTGCATTTGTTTGCATTGTGCGATTTGCAAATGATTTTTTGAAACTGTAACGACCACTTTAAATCTGCAATAAATTTTACTTCGTTGAAAAAGATTTGTTAAAATTATTTACAATACCACCAGCCAATACTGTGACCTTCCACGTCAGAAAAAATTTATAGTAGAGATTTTTACGGATTTAATTGCTTGTGCTCGTTCAAAATGACAAGAATACTTTAATCCTGCCCTCATTAAGTACAACAGTTCAGTTAAGTTTGTTGTGCCTAAATCGAATGCTTTAATTGCATCCTGAAATCGGCAATGTGGGTGTTGCATTTGGGATAGTTTCTGTAAATGACATCATTTGTTAGAACTTAATTTGGTATTTTGTAGAGTTTATTGTTGGGTTATTGTTTTATCGTAGCAAACTGAATTTCCATTTTAAAATCAAAATACATTTAACAGAGGAAATGTTTTGAAAATTTGGTGTTGATTTTAAATTGTTGAGTTAATGCTTTATAAGGGAGGCCGATTCGTCTGCACAGTTTGTACAAAGAAATTTGATATTCAGGTGTGGTTTAATTAAAGTTTGATTTAAAGCATATGAGTAGGACCATTTTAATTTCATAAATACATATATAAATTTCACAATATTAATAATCATAGTAATATAGTATAATATATATATATATAATAGTAATATTTTCTATAAAGCAGGAAAGTTTATAAATATGAGGAAATTGATATTATTAATCCTTTCTTCTCCATGTATTATGTCACTGTTCGACGAACTATTAACTTCGTAGGAAATGTTTACTTTAAGCACAGTAGAACATAGAGAGTGTGGCGAAGTTCCCAAGCATAGTTCTTCAAAAAATAATATACTTTATCTACTCTAAGTACTTGACGAAGTATTAACTTCGTAGGAAACACCTACTTCAAGCACAATTGGACATAGAGAGTATTAAAACGGCGCTTATGTGGTACTTGAATAGTAGAGACAGCTCTGCTGTCAATCAAGTACAATCGACTTAACAATCCTTATAAGATTTATGATTTAAGCAAATGTTTTTTCTAAAAATATATTAGATGTGGTTGAGAAGCTGAGATAGATCTCCGAATAATACCATAATGAACTCCAGGCCAGACCTGTTGTACTATATTTATTACACACTATTATATATATTACAATAATGATAATAATAAATACTCTATCCAAGAGTTCAAAAGCTTTGAAGCGCAACCTCTGAATTGCTCATATAATTGAATCGAACTACTAACCAAAAATTTGGCTTTGTTGAGCCATCAAGCTACTCAATCAAACCAATTCAAAAATTTATGCGTTAAATTTCTTAAATCATTAAACGAATAATCAGTTTTGTTTTGAATAATCTTACTCAAAGATATCTATGGTCGCCCATGTCACCTATTAACATGAAGATTTCATGTCAGTGCTGCTAATGGGATGTTATTTCATTAAACAGAAGGTATGTGTGTTAGCTCTTAGTAATTGATAGTTCTAGGACATTATATTATATTTGTAAAATATATATTAGAAATGTATTACATAAACAATCACGGAGGTCAATTTTATCAATTTATAATTAAATTATTTTTCAAGTAAAATAACTTCTAGAGAGAAGTCGCCTTGAAATCAATGTTATTCTATATACTGGATACAAGGTAGAATATTATGCTCTCAAAACTAGAGAACATATGTATATGGAAGAATAGGTAAAGAAAGCATGCCTGCCTTTCGATTCCTGTAAAAGAATGATTATTTGAGTAATTATTATTATTATCGTTATTATCATTAATATCTTTTTTAGAAGTAGAAGGAATTAGGACTCATTGAATTATACGAAGTTCTATAGGTATATACTGCAGTTATATGCTAAATACTCTGGTATGACTGATCGACCTGGTGCTAAGTACTGACTATTTCTATCTTTTGATATAATTTTTCATACAATGAAATAAAGTTAACATATCTTTACTGATCGTTTAAAAATGGAGTGTGGAGTAGGCGCATGCATGTAATAAGCTCAAAAAGACGTACCACCTTCTTAGCCAATCCAGTGTCTTCTAAATCAAAATATTTGTCGCTTGTTCCTGAAAATAACTTAATTAAACAGAATAGCAGGTAAAATTGCTATTCGGACTCTTTTCAATCATATTTAAATGAAATCAAAGATAGTGACAAAGATAGTGAAAAGCTCAGGTGAGATCAGTGAGTAACTAATGTGAATTTCCTATGAATTTATTTCCCATAGTCATCTTTAGTAGAAGAACATTAAAAATTTAAAATTAAAATTAAATTAGTTATTGCCTTTAACTAGAATTGTAAAAGGCGCAAAGGGAAGGTGGAAAAAGTGAGATGAGGGAAACTCTGACCAACTAAATATAGGTGGTTTAGACTTGCTATAATATTTTTAATATTGAAGTATAATGTTATTTCAGTTATTTTCTTGAACTGTACGTAATCTATTATAAGGTTACCTTAAAATAAAGCTCCGTTAACTCTGATGGGGGTCTGAGATAAGTCACCTGAGGTAAGAGGTGTTCATTCTGAAAATTATCTGTTATTGTCTACTTAACGAAGTCACATGTTTCCGATAGTCGAAGACATACTACCACTCTAGTTAAAGTATCAGTATTCTCAAGAAAGGTTAACTAACACTAACACAATGAAACTAGTGGACAGCGCTTGCTTCCCAAATAGTAGCAAATACTGATATATAGATAAAGTAAACGAGGTATCAATGATTTTTTTTAGGAGTCAATAATGGAAGCATTTTATTTTATTATATTTTATATATGACTCAATAAGTTCGTTTATGTAAGGATTCTCCATGGGCGTAGTCAGGGTCTTTGTCCCATGGGCTTCCTCTGGCAAACTTTGAGTAGTCTCTTAACTATTTTATATTGTTATGAGTTATGTAAATACATTTATTTAAGTATAATTATAATTTTATTGATTTATTATAATAATTTTTATGTGAATTAGGAAAGAATGCATGCTTTTAAAATATTGTGGTACGATATTTTTATATTTTGTAATTTTTTTCACATATCTTACCAATATATTTTTTATACCTTGTATATTTTTTATTTACTGCTTTTTTTATTATTACATTTGATTTTATTTATAAATATTTAATTCAACAACAACAACAATGTTCTTGCAAAACTTAGCTGGAACATCGTGGTCAGCTAAAAATTCAGACTTTGATCAACGTTTAATCATTGATTTGGGAAACGTTAAAAATGTGACACACATTGGGCTGCAAGGACGTCCGCACAGTAATGAGTACGTGACCGAGTACACCATTAGTTATGGCATCACAGATTTAGAATTTGCGGACTACAAAGAACCTGGGGGCAATATAAAGGTAAGTGGCCTAAAATGTGGTGTCGGATAAGTGAAATGGAAAGCAAATGCATCCGGTTAACATAACAGCACGCAACTGAAAATATGCATACAAAGCCGCAATGCGAATGTAACCCAGCATTTCTATGAACAAATCCTTTAACAATAACACATATTCTGCAAGGATTTGGTATAACGGGTTTAAAATAAATTTCTGAAAGTGGGACATTTTCGCACGCAAATGTTGTGCACGAAAATTTATTTATTTAATTTTTTTTAATATTTTTATTTTAGTAGTTAGAAAGAACCTTGCACTTAATTTTTGTTTATTTCCTAATTTTTAAAATTACTTAAAATTATTTTACTTGTTTAAATATTTTTTTTATGTGTGACTTGAGCTTTGGCTAGTAACTAACTTGATATGTATATATATTATTAATATTATAAAATCAATACTTTTACTAACCAAATAAAATTTATAACTTTATTGCTTTATTTAACATTTTAACACTAAAAAGGCAACTCTGCTTGGACCCCAGTCGAGAACACGTATAATCACTTTTTAACACTCGATTTGGGTGATAAACGTACAACACGCAAAATTGCAACTATGGGTCGCCCATACACTAACGAATTTGTTACTGAGTATATCGTGCAGTATTCGGATGATGGCGAGTATTGGAGATCGTATGTTAATCCCTCTAATGAACCACAGGTAAAAATATAGATAATTGTTTGTTTAGTGTACTGTGATTGTCCTTAAAGCCCTTGGGGAGTAAAAAGTATAACAAAGAAAATATAGTCTTTTGAATACAATGCACATAATAACATATATGAGTGCTATGAATTTGAATAACTTGACTATTTTTAGACTATCATGTTCCTGAAAATAGGAGATCAGGTTTACACTATATTAATGTTAGGTTTTACTAGTTAAGCTATCCTAGTAAACATGAAAAAAATGAAGCATTTTCTGTGGGTTTAGTACTTATTCAGTTTCCAGTTTGAAAATGAAATTGTTATGTTAGGTTAGGCTAGGATGAAGTGGCGACTTTGGAGTCTTTTCTACCGGCTTAGTATGTATTAAGTTCCCTGTTAGAAAATAGAATTCTTAAATTAAGTTAGGTTAGGATTATGAAGGCCTTATCGAGGCCTTATCTAGGCTTTTATAATAACTTCATGTAACCTTTGCCATAGGGAAAGGGTTTTAATAATTTAAAACAGTATTAGAAAAAATGGTTGATTGTAGAGGCAGGTCAGAAGTTATCTTTCCTCTGGCGATTATTCATCGCAAATTTCACTATTACCATCCTCGCAAGAAACCTAAAGAATTAAAATAAGATTCATTTCTTTGAATTTATGTCCAATAAAATGTTAAAAAAATACTTCCTTTAAAACTTGTTTCTTTTGGAAGTCTAAAATGGGCAGTCAAAGAGAAAATACTTGGTTGTTTCTTTTTCCTGTAAATTTCTACAACTTTTGCAATGAGTGCTTAAAGGATTGTACAGTTTTAATACACCAGTAACCAGAGAGAATTGTAGTGAACATTATATTCATGGGAATTAGCATGTCTTGTTATATGAAGGCCAGGAAAAGAATGGAATATATAGAAATATCTTTCAAAAATATTGAATACATTTGTAATCATATTTAACTGAATTATTTAACGATGATATTTTATAGTAATTAAATTATTTTACAAATAATTTTAGTAAACCACATTAAATTAATATTTATTTGCTTACTAGGCATTTGTGTATTGTTTAATTCTAAAGTCACACTCTTTCATAATTCTATCTAAATGTGGCAAGTACAATATAATAGGGATTAATCTAAATATGACTTATTTTTAACTCTTCGCCAATAAATACAAAAAACCGCATTTTGTCCTTTCAAAACTAGATGATATCTTATTTAAACACTCTAGTCCAGACATCTTTTGAAAATCCTTTGTATTATATATATTTTATTATAAAAAAATATATATTTACAATTTATTTTTAGTTTGAAAGACTTTCTTAAACATATATTCGGGTTTTTGATCCCTTTTAGTTAGGATATCAGATTTGAAGAAGTCTTAAAAATAGGCGTTAGTTCCTGTGATGATAACTTTCTCGTTGGAAATAAATCTTCTACCGACATAATGTAGCAAAAGTGGTTGGATCAGAAAAATTCGATGATTGAGGTAACAAATCATTAGTTCTATGTTCATTCTAATAAACTGTAGTTGTGTTTCCAAACCGATCTTGGAATATGTTTAAAATAAACTAGATTAATACTTACTTTCTAAAGTGATGCGAATACACTTTTGAATGTAATTGGGTTTAGATCAATTGTGGATTGTTTTTTTATTTCCAATTTACTTTCATCATAAAACTGGCGAACATAATATAGTAAATTTTTTTAATTTCATCGGGTTTAATGCCATATATTGGACATTTATTACGTTCACTGTCACTAGCACTTGTAATAGCATCATGAAGTTATATTGTTATTGTATATATCTTACATTAAATCTCTTCTAAGGTGATGGTTATATAAGAAAAAGATTTGGTAAGCTTCATAATTTCATTAATCAATTTCTATATTTGGCCAGACAAAACTCTTAAGGTATTATAAGCTTATAGGTCTAATTTTAAATGTGATTTATGTGCTGTGTTTAATAATGCAATCCTAACATATTGGTGTTAGAAAGTGTCACTAAAAATGCTTTTAAAATCATATAATATTTTGGTTTGGCTTTTTGTTCTATGTTCTTGAAAAAATATTTATTAATAACTTTTAATTATAATTAATAACTCAATTATATTATAGATGTTCAAAGGTAATTCCGACGGTAATTCAATACATTATAGCGTATTTGATGTACCGATTATTGCTCAATGGGTTCGCATAAATCCAACAAGATGGCACGATCGAATTTCCATGCGTGTAGAACTCTACGGCTGCGATTATGGTAAAAATATAATAATATATACTTAACATATTTTTTAAATCCATTTTATATAATTATCTTCATAAAAAAGTGTCTGATAATTTATACTTCAATGGCACTGGACTTGTACGGTTTGATCTTCAAAGAGAACCCATAGCATCGACAAAAGAATCTATACGTTTCCGTTTTAAGACTGCAACTGCCAATGGCATAATGATGTACTCTCGCGGTACACAAGGCGACTACTTTGCACTACAACTTAAAGACAACAAAATGGTACTGAATTTGGATTTAGGAGGCGGTGTCATGACTTCACTATCAGTAGGCAGTTTGTTAGATGACAATGTTTGGCATGACGTGGTTATTTCACGGAATCGTCGTGATATTGTTTTTTCAGTTGATCGCGTATTAGTTCATGGACGTATTAAGGGTGATTTTAATCGCATTAACTTGAATCGTGAAGTGAGTATTATGTTTCTCTTCTAATATTCAATTTATAATACGTGAAATTCAATTATAGCTTTTCTTGGGTGGCGTGCCAAATATACAAGAAGGAATTGCTGTACCACAAAATTTCAGCGGTTGTTTGGAGAATATTTATTTTAATGCAACAAATTTCATACGTGAAATGAAAGAAGCCTTTGAAATTGGTGAAAATTATCGTTATCAAAAAGTGAACACCGTATATGCCTGTCCGTCACCGCCAATTTATCCAGTAACATTCACCACACGTAACTCATTTGTACGTCTAAAGGGTTATGAAGCCCAGAAGACGTTAAATGTGTCATTCTATTTCCGTACTTATGAAGAAAGAGGCATGATGCTTCATCATGAATTTGCTTCAGGAGGTTTCGTTAAGGTTTACCTAGAGTATGGTAAAGTGAAAATTGATTTAAAATTAGGTGATAAACCACGTATTATACTTGATAATTATGATGAAAAATTCAATGATGGCAAATGGCATTCATTCGTTTTAACCATGGCCCGTAATAAATTAGTCCTGAATATCGATCTACGTCCTATGACAACTACTAAAACTATACAATTTTCGACTGGTCGTACGTATCATATTGCTGGAGGCATAGACAAACATGGTTTCGTTGGTTGTATGCGTTTGATACTTGTTGATGGCAATTATAAACTGCCAAAAGATTGGGTGCAAGGAGAAGAAGTTTGTTGTGGTGATGAAGTGGTTGTTGATGCTTGTCAAATGATTGATCGTTGCAATCCAAATCCATGTCAACATAATGGTGTTTGTCATCAGAATTCAATGGAATTCTTCTGCGACTGTCAACACAACGGTTATGCAGGCGCTGTATGTCATACTTGTGAGTTTAAAATTATTTAATTGTAATTCGAATGTGCTTATGATTTAACTTATTTTATATTATATATATATTTTTTTAGCAAGTAATCCACTTTCCTGTCAAGCATTTAAGAATGTGCAACATGTACAGCAACGCGTGGATATCAACATCGATGTTGATGGCAGTGGACCGTTGAAACCTTTCCCTGTTACTTGCGAGTTCTACAGTATGTATATGCATATATTAAAAAAATTATGTACTAATATTTTTTCATTGTTTTTTTATAGCTGATGGTCGTGTGGTTACAACTTTAAGTCATAGTCAAGAGCATACGACAACTGTTGACGGTTTCCAGGAGCCTGGCTCGTTTGAGCAAAATATTTTGTACGATGCTGATATGCAACAAATTGAAGCACTTCTGAACAGATCACATAGCTGCTGGCAACGTTTAAGTTATTCCTGCCGTTCGTCACGTCTCTTCAATTCACCTTGTAAGTGAAATAAAAAATATAATAAACAATATTTAAGATTGTATGGATAAGAAGCAATTTTTCTATATTTTTTTTTACTTATTTATAACTTAAGTTCCCACAATTTTAGTTAACATTAGTACTTCAAATTCTTCGAGCATAATGTTGCTTATATGTTATGTTCGAAATTGTTCAATGTACTCTGAGAAATTTAAAGTACGTAAATAGCAAATCTGCTTTATGTTTCATTGAGCGGTTCGAAATGTTATGCTTGAGCATAAGTGATCAAACATCAAAACACTAGAAATTTCAACTAGTCAAATATAATTTGCAGCATTACTTTACACAAATTTCTCTGTTCTTTTTGTTGCCACTCTATCTTTTGTATTTAGTAATTGTCAAATGCAGTTGTTTTGATCAGTTCTTTTGAACAGTTCTCTTGAACTTTTCAGTTTCAACCGTTCTCTTGAACTGTTCTTTTGAAGCGTTCTCTTGAACCGTTCTCTTGAACTGTTCTTTTGAACCGTTCTCTTAAACTGTTCTTTTGAACCGTTCTTTTGAACTGTTTTTTTGAATCGTTCTCTTGAACTGTTCTTTTGAACAGTTCTCTTCAGCAGTTCTTTGGAAAAACTGATATAATCATCTTTCGATATCAACACATATAAATACATATAGATACATTTTAATTCTTTTCATATTTATTCTAGCTGAATCTGGTAATTTCCGTCCATTCTCTTGGTGGGTATCACGACATAATCAACCAATGGATTATTGGGCTGGTGCGTTGCCAGGTTCTCGCAAATGTGAATGCGGAATTCTCGCTAAATGTCACGATCCCACAAAATGGTGTAACTGCGATTCGAATAGTTTAGAGTGGACAGAAGATGGCGGCGACATACGTGAAAAAGAATATTTACCAGTACGTGCTCTGAAATTTGGTGATACCGGCACACCTTTAGATGAAAAACAAGGACGTTATACATTAGGCCCACTACGTTGTGAGGGTGATGATCTATTTAGTAATGTAGTAACATTCCGCATAGCTGATGCTACAATTAATTTACCACCCTTCGATATGGGACATTCAGGAGATATCTATTTGGAATTTAAGACAACTATTGAGAGTGCCGTATTATTCCATGCAACTGGTCCAACAGATTATATTAAGCTTAGTATTATTGGTGGTAATAAATTACAATTTCAATATCAAGCAGGCAGTGGACCATTGGGTGTGAATGTTGGCACAAGTTATCATCTCAATGACAATAAATGGCATACAGTTAGCGTTGAACGTAATAGGTATATATATTAACTTACACTCAAAATTTTAAAAATATTAATATCACTTTAATTTATAGAAAAGAAGCTCGTCTCGTCGTTGACGGTTCTATAAAAGCTGAAGTGCGTGAACCACCAGGTCCTGTACGTGCACTTCATTTAACATCAGATTTAGTTGTCGGTGCTAATACTGAGTACCGTGATGGTTATGTTGGTTGTATACGTGCTTTATTGCTGAATGGTAAAATGGTAGATCTTAAGGAATATGCAAAACGTGGTCTTTATGGTGTTACAGCAGATTGTGTTGGACGCTGTGAATCAAGTCCTTGCTTGAATAATGGTACCTGTATTGAACGTTATGATGGATATAATTGCGATTGTCGTTGGAGTGCATTCAAAGGACGCATTTGCGCTGATGGTAAACATATACTTAAGCATTTATAGTAGGAGTTATTCAGTTTAAATTTTTTAATTTAGAAATTGGTGTCAACTTGCGGTCCAGTTCGATTATACGTTATGAATTTGAAGGATCTTTCCGTTCCACAATTGCTGAAAATATCCGTGTTGGATTTACTACAACAATCCCAAAAGGTTTCTTGCTAGGTTTTTCATCTAATTTAACAGGCGAATATTTGACTATACAAATATCTAACTCAGGTTTGTGTTTACTTAATATTAAATTAATGAAATGATTTGTTTTATTTGCGATATATTTAAATATGGATTGCCTAATATGATTTTATTATTTCTTATTTAGGTCATTTACGTTGCATTTTTGATTTTGGCTTTGAACGTCAAGAAATTATTTTCCCCAAGAAACATTTTGGCTTGGGACAATATCACGATGTACGTTTCTCACGTAAAAACAGTGGCTCTACAGTGGTACTTGAAGTAGACAACTATGAGCCACAAGAATATCATTTTGATATAAAGGCATCAGCTGACGCACAATTCAATAACATTCAATATATGTACATTGGTAAAAATGAATCTATGACTGATGGTTTTGTAGGTTGTGTATCACGTGTACAGTTTGACGATATATATCCACTGAAGCTCATGTTCCAACAAAATCCACCATCAAATGTTAAATCACTTGGAAGTAAGTGGTATTAGTTTCATATGAAAAATTTGTTATTTTATTGTATTTTTCTTTAGCACAATTAACTGAAGACTTCTGCGGTGTTGAACCAGTAACTCATCCGCCTATCGATATAGAAACCAGACCGCCTCCATTGGTGGATGAGGAAAAACTAAGAAAGGCTTATAATGAAGTGGATGCAGTACTGTTAGGATGTAAGTAACTTTTTAAATTCATTATAAGAAAAAATAATCTTCTAGGTGTCTTCGTTTGTAATAATAATGACCCATTGTAAGTATATAAGTATATATATTATGTTATATACTATTACTTTATTTACGATAGTTGAAAAAAGCACATGGAACAAAGAGTAAAGTTTAAATTTTAAATAATTTTTAAATTGTGTAAAAAAGAAGTGTAGAATCATGCGAAATGCTAAAAAAATTGTATAGTAATGAGACTGCCATGGGTTTGGCCTATTTTGTAACCACTTACAGTGAACAAAACATGGAGAAAGTCAAAAAAGGTATTCGAACAATTCCTGTGTGTTGCGAAACTTATCATATATGAAATTAGGATAATGAGTAGAACAGCCTATTAAATTTTGACAAAGATGTAATAATAATGCCGAAGGCCACCGAAGGAGGTAAAAGAACAAAAATGCTGACAGAACAAAAATTCGACCGCATTCAAAGGGAATTGTTCACAATGAATTCGTACCATAAAGTGCAACGCAGAATATTATCTGGGAACTCTACTACTTCTATATGTATCAAAATTTTTTGATCCAAAATAATGAAAGGCAGCCAGTTGGTTTTTATTGTGAAATAATGCGTTATCGTACAAAGCCCTCAGAGCATCATTCTTATCAGTCATTCATCATATTAAATTTATTTAGCTTCATGTGACTTCTAAATTAAATTTGACGATGATCTTCAAATGATATATTGCAAGTAATTTTGGCCGATAGGTTTGAGAAATTCGTTGAACGATTCAAGAGCTGTGTTGCTTTGGAAGGGGATAATTTTGAATAAAAAAATGATAAAAGATGAAAAGGATGAACACTTTGTATATTTTAAGACTTGTTTCATCGGATAAGACCTACCATATATATAAATGTTTGATAACGCATTATGTTTGCAACGAAAAAACGGTTCTTGATAGTCTTTTATCAGAAATCTCTAAAAATGAGATTCTTGAGATCTTATGCTATTCATGCTCATCTCATGTAGATCTCTCTACTTTTTCGTGCAGCACGAACTGTCTTTATTCTATTGAGGTCAAAATATAACCATTGGACAGACAGTTAGTTGGCACGCAGAAACACGTTTCTTCCCAAGATGTATCCTCATTACTGCTCACTGTACTTCACATATTCTTCCGTTTTTATGTTATAATAATTATACTTAATTAATTCATATTGATTCGTTTCATCAAAGCTACAAACTTCCTGTAAATTTTATATAGAACATTTATTTTATATTTATGTCTATTACTAACATGTTCTATTGATAACAGTTTTTTTTTTATAAAAATTAACAATCAAATTAATATATATTTATATATATGTTTCATTTCAAAATTATAATAATATATATATTTTTTTTTTAGGTTTGCTTGTTATATTGTTCCTGTTACTTTGTCTTATGGGCTTCCTTATTGGTAGATATCTGCATAGACATAAAGGAAATTATCTGACACATGAAGATAATGGTGCTGATGGCGCAGATGATCCTGATGAGGCTGTCATGCATTCAACAACAGGTCACCAAGTGACTAAACGAAAAGAATGGTTCATATAGTTCGGTTTGCAAGAAGTAGTCGACTGGACTGCTTAAAGAGACATAGAGCAATCGTCACCTACACCAAACTAAAACAAGTACACAAACGATAACACAATTGTTAAAAATCAGAAGTTAAACGAAAGATACATTTTGAAAACGAAACACTGCAAGCGACTATAGGCATGAAGCAAAAACCAAAATCAAATTCTAAAAAGAAAAGAACACAAATTTCATATATAAGAGTTTGTACTTTATGTTCTTCACACTGCCAATTTTTTGCGCAATTTTTCTTTTTCATATTCGAAATCAAAATTGTATATTAAAAATGATTTTTTTTTATCCGTCACTTTTAGTTTACTTACCATTTTGCTTTGTTATCTTTTGTTTAATTTAATTTTTTTCATTAGTTTATTGTAAAATTAAAATAACCATATTTTCGTCAATAGTCAGTTAATTTAGAATATAGCCTATACTTTTGACACCGTCCATTATTTTTTATTATTAATTCTAATTTAGTTTAATTTTAATTTTTTATTAAACTTTTACTTTATATTTAAGTCGGAAAATATTAACTTTAAATGCATGATTTTGGAATGCATAATTTTTTTTATCGTTACAATGTTTACAAATTTTAATTTAATTGTAAATTAAATTCATTCAAAATTATATGCTTTAATGCTTAAAAGCGCAGCCTAAAAAATCTGCAATCTTAAATTTGATTTTAATTCAAATATCTTACATTCCATTAAATCTTGTATAAATTAAATTATACTTTTTTCATAAGAATAATAATTTGTTAAAAAAAACTTATACGTATAAAAAGAGCGCTATTATAGAGTTTATATATAACAAAAAATTAATTAATAGATATGTATAAAAGTAAAATCGTTTCTTATATTAAAATAAACGAAATTTATAAATTTATAAATTTATTAAATATAAAAAATAAATTTATATTTGTAATAATTTTTTATTATAAAACGAAATAAATTTTAATTAATACACACAAATATTTGAAGTTATTTATATTATTGATTCTCGATATTAATAACGTAACATTTTCGGACAGCCAATCTGCTATTAAATCTCAGTATTAATTTTCGTTATTAATAATTTTGGTACAGCCACATTCAACTAGACTTCTTTCAATAAATTGGTTCGGACTTCAATTTGTTTTATTTAGACAAGAATCATTTAAATTAGCTGCTTCAATTAAAGTGGAATTTATTCAGCACTATGGTATCGGCACTGACAGATCACTGCGTGTTGATAGGATATGCAAGGAGAATAATAATCTATACAATAATCTATAATGATGGCGCGTTTGTGGTTATATAGGGGAGAAACTGTGTTTCACTCTATATCTTAGTGCTCGTTTTTAGATAATAAAATACCTAACGCTTTGATAGTTCTTTTCTTACTGGCAATGATATAACTGTTAACCTTTTAAATTAGAGATATTGTCAAATTTGTTAACTTGTCAGGTTGGTATATTTTTATTTATATAGGATAGTTGTACTTTTTCTCTACGTTAGTGGCGCCCTAACCGTTTCATCTTTATTTCTATTCTGGTGGTCTGCGGTAAAAATTATCATAATCCATGATACCACAATGGGCCATTATTTCTACAGAAGACGACTGAGTGTGTCAAGGTGATTACTCTAATTTAAGTTATGTTTAGATTTAAGTTTGCTTCTAAATAATTAATTATGGTATATATTACAAAATATATTACAGATGTTTGTACAATTAATTACTTGTCTCCTTGTGCTCAAAGCCCACCTAAGCTTCAATAAAGGACAGTTGCAGTACCACAAAGGTCAGGGTAAAGGTTAGCGTACAAGCAACGTGAAAAGCCACGACTTCCCCATGAGATAAAAATGAACCAACCTGATAAGCCTATAAACTTGTTTAAGTCGCTTATTTAGTAAGAAAACAGTTCTGTGAGGTCGGTTAGAAAAAGGGGCGCCGAAGATTTTAGATCTTCTTATAGCTGAAAATAGACACTAACACATGAGGTGGAAAACAATTTCTTCCTTATCTGTGGAGCCACAACTTCGACAAAAGTTATTATTAGGTACACCCAGTTTCATAGCATGTCTTCCTATTACGCAGTGAACCATCTGCAGCAATACGATAGTACTGAGCAAGTCACGTCTTATTTGAAACAGCTGACTGTTACATTTTTTGACTAGTTTAGAAAAGGTCAATGTGGAGATCTGATAAGAGGGTTTTGCTTGGCAAAGCGCAAATATTTTTGTTTGACTGTCAGCATAACTATTGCTAGTGGGACACCAATATCTGAGAAGCGAATATCAGGAAACAGAGTGGCTGCCTTCTCAAGCTCGTCTGCCTTACAGTTGTCCGAGATATTCCTGTGTTACGGAACCCTGTTAGGGGTTCTGTTAGGGCTGTAATGATGATATTGTTAATCTGTAATTATTGAAAATTACAATTGAATGTGTTTTTGTTGCATTGTTTGTCAGTGCGATACTCATTGTGCCCACATCACTTTAAAATTCGAAATTAGACTGGAGTTCGACTAATGATTAGATAAGATTTTTACTTAATTCTTCTTGGTTATTTTGGAGCTTCCTAAAAAATAGTTTGTATATTTGCGAAGATCTAAGAGATTAAGAGATTCGAATAACGGCGTCGGAATTTTACTGCTGTCTACTGCTGATGATTGGATGGTATTCCATAAATTTATTAGAACAATCTATTTGTACTTGAATTAAAATCTTGTATTTTAATTATTTGTTAAAGATTTTCAAAATTGCTCTTCACTCATTCTTAACTATTTGTAGACTTTTCCTTATTCAGTTTTAAATGAAGTAGCATTGTTTTAATTTTATTTTTAAATGAAATATCATTGTTTAAATTTCATTTCGATATTTCTTCAAATATTTGCTTTAATTGTAGTGACAAAATCAAAATCTTTTTGTAAACCTTAAACATTTCGACGTAATATAAAGTAACTTCTTGACAGTGTTGACTGCAATTTCTCATTTTGTTTACAAACTCTTTGACATCAAATTTCTAAACAATAAAGGTTCATAAAATTCAATTTGTTTGCTTTTCATTTCGAATACCTAAAATACTCTTAATGTCTATGCAGTTGAAAAACATAATGCTTTGAAATGTACTTTTTTATATAAATGAATTCAATTGAATCCTTTAATATCCTTTGAAGAAGTTTAGTATCTTTGTAGTTTGCTAAATAAAAGTTCAGAGTAATAACTACGATTACTGAAAATCACTGATGAAAATATTTAAATCCCTACAAAGTAACATATTTTTGTACTGTTAAAGAGTCAACATTATCATTGATTGTCAGAGATGTCTTTCATTTGTTTATTGACAGCAAATTAAACGAAAGTTCCTATATGGATTGAAATTTAAACTTTTAACATTTAAATTTTCTGAACTCCATTGCCCTTCAAAACACCTCTACAAGCTCAACCCAAATCCAATCAAATACTACAAACTAAATTCAGATACTTATGTATGTATTCATCCACTTTTGAATTGGATAATGAGATTGCATCGTAAAAAAGTCATCAACAAAGTTTTCCTGTTTATGTAGTTTTTGTTTTCGGAATTTATTTACACAGACTGAACATTTAGAAAATATTTTCTATAAAAAATGGACACTTTCACGTTAAATCAATTTTCTTTAATTTCTGTTCATGTTTCTCCAATCTGAACTTTAACATTGCAACTAAAATGTAACTTAATCAATAGAACGAAATCAATTGAAATTATCTTCGTAATTTTTCACTTGATTTGAACTATTTTATTTATAAAATTAGTTATAAAAATGTGGCATCATGTTTACTAAAGAAAATTATTATATACTCTATTTAAAGAGTAATAATAGGATTTCAATGAAAAAATAGTGAAATGAGAAATGAATCTATAAACATTTGTATAAATATACCATATAATGTATATATATATAATATAATACAATATAATATATATATACATTATAATATATATATAATATAATATATATATAAAGGCAAATAAAGTTTTACTGTTACTTTTCTTGATTATCGTAAAAGTATACCTTATTCTGCTTTACAATATTGTTCACAAATTCGTATTTTTCGCTTTCCATTATAGGTTTTAATGATCGCAATAGCTTGAGTTTTATTTTATTATTTTCTGAATAATTTTCTTGGATCTCTACTGCTACATTGCTTTCCATATTTCCCTCAAGAAATCCATGTCGATATGATTGATTCTTTATTTTTAGATGCTATATCTCTTTTCATACCCTAATATCAGTGGTTCCTAACCTTTTTTGAACCACTTCTGTTGAATTTGGTTCATCTTGAAATAGCCATACAATCATACAGTCGACTGCTGTTTACTTTCCGCTTTATACGCGTATATTCATGATTCGTCACCTGTGTTACAATCTTATGTCTTTTGTATGTCTTTTGAAGTAGCGCCATTGTACTTCTTGAGCATTTGTGAGCACCAAACGACACGTGCATCTTATTAAGATTTTGTCAAATGATGGGGGAACCAATGAGAACAAACCTTTTTCACGTCTAAATGATCGTGCAATATTTTATATACTCGTATGCTGGTAGAACTTATGCCTAGGGTTCCTTCAGCATCAATGTTTTCTGGGACAATAACTGAACAACTCATTTTGGTCGACCTTCACTAATTTCATTAAGGTCAGTGAGTGAACTGCGGTTACGATTAAAATCACTGTACCAGCGTTTCACTGTACCAATGTGGAAGTAAGTTGATCAATGCACTCTTGCCTTGATAGTCCACGTCAAAACTCGAGTTAATTCCATTTTTTCGCGTCTCAAAAGATTTAGACCGGTCGACCTAATCCAATAACAACAATACTGCGCAGTACAGAAAACGGAAATAATAAGGTGTTGATCCTAATTATTCTACACATCCCAACAATCAAATGTAAAAAAGTACTAAATGTCTAATCGGAGACGAATGTATATAATTTTGGGAGAGAAAAGAAAAAAAAATGTGTTGAAAAGTTCAATCGAATTTGCAGACGTAGTTTAATATCAAGCTTACAAAAAAGACACAAATTAATTTTTAGAGGAAGGTTGTAGATGAAAAATTGAAGCCGTAAGGTTAAACCAAATCATCGGCTGCTCCACACAAAGACAGGAAACGGGTCACTATTGTCTTCGGCCTCACTAGTATTAAAGAACCTGACAAAGCATATATTTCAAAAGTAATGTTGCCTAAGACAGTATGAAAACAACAAATACTTATGAAACAGCAACACTTAAGACAATTGAGTATTCAATCTTGATTAACTTGAACCGTGTGAAAAGCATATAACATTGTTATTAATAAAATATTATCATGAATTTGATCAAGATTGGAAATGATGTCATGAAACATGAAATGCATTGGACACTAAAATGCAGTATATTTAAATGGTAAGATATTAAAATATTAATTTAATTAATACATTTTTTGAATCCATCTAAAAAAATGAAATAGAAATCGAAAAATATTTTTTCTATTAATATAGTGCAGGCTACATTATAAGAAAAAAATTATTTTAAAATTGTTATAATATTTTGTTTTATTTTTTTAAATTATTTACTAATTTGTAATAATTAACAATTATCTCTATGGGTACTAAGTGACTATTAATACATGTATAACAACCAAAAAAAAAAAATAATTTTTGATAATATACATTTTAACATTCGTTACAAAAATCGTTAATTTTTATTCGTTTTTTTCCAAAAGTTAAATTTTGAAAATTATTTCGTTCAAGTCTTTTAAATATTAGAAATATGTTCTTTGTTATATTGAGGAACAAAATTTATAATGAATATAAGTACATATATATATATATGTGCTACAAAACCTTGTATGAATCTATATTATAAATACCTTGTGAATAAGGAGTTATTATTGAACAAAACACTATTTAAATAAAATTATTTAAAGTCGAACATTACTAAAAAGCTATTTTAAATAAATATATAATGAATTAAATAATAAATATTCAAATAATAAAATATAATAATAAACAAATAAATAAATAGTAATAAAATACAAGAAGTTAATTGAATTCCTGTTTATACAGCTAAAATTTGTTAAAAATAATTATATTATTAAATTTCATTTTTATGTAGCTGTAGTTTATGTCTTTAATTCATATAAAGTAAAGCAAATTACTCTGTTGGTGAAATAACAACAACAATATTATTTAAGTACGAGGTTTACTAAGGTATCTGAATCGTAAATATGTGTTGCAAATTTGGTTGAGCTTAAGTTAAGCATTTGGTACTTGCAATTTAAAACTTATATCATCATCATCATTATCATTATCCTGTATCTTCCATTGAAGCATAGGGCCTCAAAACTTATATGCGAATCATTAATTACAAAAAATAATAACAAAAAATCTTATAATCAACCATAATTTAATTAATTTCAAATAAAAAATAATTTTGATGTATTATTATTTGGAAATTTCTATTAAAAAACCCTATTTAATTATTTATAAATTTTTTTAGTTTTATTTCAATACTTAATGAACAACATAGCTCTTACTCTTGGTCACGCTTGCTCCATACAAACGATTAAACCATCCAAAGTAAAAAGACATAAGACCTCACATTGGGACACAGTCAAAAAAAGTTTTTTTTAATAATTCAATAATTTAAAGTTTAATATAAAAACTATACTTGAACTAATTTTCCAAACAATGTAGACAGTAAAAAAAATTACATAATGTAGAATTCTATGAAAAAAAAAAATTAAAAAAATATATACTTATAAATAATCATTGAGTTCAGTTGCTTTATATCATTAAATGTTATTCATTTACTTAACCAGTAATATTGTGTATATGAATGTAACTCTATGGTATAATAATAATGAACTACTAAGCATAAAGTACCTAATGTACTAAAATATCTTTGGATTTTCTACAATCTAATTATTTCATAAGTTTGTATTTAATACTTTTTAATAATGCAAATGCATTTTAACATATTCTATAATATTTTTTTAAGTATCTAATGTATTAGAAGTATTTTTGAACTGTATATTAAATAAATATTTTGATTTAAATCTTAACATGTATGAGCTATATTTTATATAAAAACTATATTTTTATGTTTTTATTTTTATATATATTTATCAATCAATCTGATCATTTATTGGAAGATTTCAACTGGAAACAAATCCATATAATAAAAGTGGGATATGTTTTTTTTTTGACATTTTCAGAAATGTTTGAATGCACTTCTCTATTTTATATTTGATATTTAATTTTTATGTATGAAAGCTATTACATTTAACTTTCATTTTATATAATTTGAGCATGAATATTTCTATTTGTTCTAATGCATTTGATTTTATTTTAAATGATTTTTGCATAACTAAAATAAATCAAAACAGAAAACCATTAGAATATTAAACTACACTATATAATATTACTACACATTTTAAAATTATTACACATTACACAATTACTATATTAAATTAAAATGTTTTATTTATATTAAAAAAATAAATATAAACTAAGATTACTTAACTAAAATTAAAATCTTAAAAAGCATTAAAAGCCAAACCAACCGTCAAAAACTGAAGCACACAATTTTAAATAAGAAAAATCACTCATACGCCATGCGTCACCAACAAACAGATTTGCTTTGAAGTTACACACATTCACACAAACACACGCATGCATTCACTCCCATTGCACTGCTTAAACATTTAATTTCTTTAAACGTTCATACCACGTTTTATATCCTTTATTTACATGCATCATACTAAATACTTCGTTTCCTTTATTGTAGTTGTGATTATTGTTATTTTTATTGTGCATAAAACTTGCATTGTCATTCAAGTGTTTCGTTTCTTGCAGATATTGAAAAATTCGCTCTCACAAAATCGTACAGACTACGAACAATGTAAGGACGAAGAAGCACATAGCCACAATATCCTTGTGCAGACTGCGATCCTGATAGAAAGGTCGTGTTGTGTAGGATTCTTTGCGTGTCTGTCGAAATAGCCACAATGGTATAACCAGCTGTAGTATGTCTGGCACCATAAAGCCAATGTCACGTACAATTTGATGTGCATATCCTTCACCGCGTAGGACGTTCATGAAAAATTGATCGAAGCTACTGGCGGTAATGTGCAGTATGGCAATGCCAACAATGCAAAATATTTTCTTCGATGTAACTGTATTCGTTGAATTAGCCAAATGCATTACTAAAATTGATGATATCAGTTCGGTTATCTGGAAAAGAATTGATTAAGAAAATGAAGACATATAAATAATATCGTTTAGCTTAGTAAAATAATAATAGTTTATGTGTATAGATTTTAAATACCAAATAAACTTTATATATATTCTTAATCCACACGATTAAATAACCTTTCAGCAATACTATTTGTATTCGATTATAATTTAGTTATAAGTTTTAATAACTTTTTAATCTATATATATTGTTCATATCCCCTGCAGATAAAGTCACCTTGTCGTGGTGTATGGGCTTTGTACGTGGCGAACCTTAGCACACCCTATGCGCCTGCCCAGCCGTGGCAAGATGCAGGTTTAACTATCTAAACAGTGGAGTTATGAGCCCCAAACACACAGTTAAAATACGGCCCACAGTTGTCACAAAATTCTTCAAAAATTTAGAATAGGACAAAAAACATTTCAGATCGCAGTGCATGTACATCCTATCCATAATAATAATACATATTCCTCATATTAAATTAAAAATTATTGCTTGTTGTCAGAAGTTTACATTCTCACAAAAAAAAATACCTTATATTCTTGTGTAAAGATAATTAAACACTTAGCAATCAGGATGTTTAATACTAACGGACCTATTCTGTGCACTTGACAGATTTGTCAAATTCTTTAATAAAATTTATGATTTTTATAAAGCAGAAAGCTTTTTGGTATTCTGGACACATCTTGACAAATTTCAAAACTCAAGTACCTAGTGCTTCTCACCACACTATGGTGTAAAGTGTTTTGTATAGAAAACTATTCGTAATTGTTCGTAACTGTTCGTAAAAAATGCTTGTAAAGAGCACATATTTTAAGTTATCAAAGGTATTTTCCATGCATTCAAATAACAATAAAAAATATGCTTGTAAAGAGCGTATATTTTAGTTAAGAATATTTGTTATGCATGCAAAAAATAAAAAATGCTTAAAAAGAGCATATTTTAATAGTTGTCAACAGCATTTGTAGTATTGACAACTGACAAGGAAAAGAGCTTTTTATTTATGTCACAGAATACCAAAACCTTTACAGTAGTCAATTTTGACAAGTGTCAATGTTTGACAAGTTTATAAAGTGCACAGAATAGGTCCGTAAATCTTTAAAAATTCTAAAGTTGACAGTAATGATTAATGAAAACTTGCTCTATGGTTATTAGAAGATATTGATAGTAAGTTCTAGGTACCAAAACAGCCTGTTTTATGGAAAGATGAGAATAATTAAGTTTTTGAGTGCATTGTAATACCACAGTTTTAGATACATGCTCGGTATTTTAAAACTACTTTGTCATGATTAATGAAACAGATAATGACTTCTATTCCTATACTAACAATATTGAATAGACCATTGAGGAAGGAAGACCTACAAATTTAATGTTTACATAAACTTTCGTTTTACAAAATGCTGATATGCAAAGTACTGTCGAATTTAATAGTCTTATGTCAGGTTGGATTAGATTGACAACTTTACATACTAATACTTACGTGAACACAAATAATCGCTAGTTGAGGTAGTATTGATAAAACATTGATTCTAAAGTGATTTATGTATAGATAACGTAAAAAAGAATAGGAACCACGGCTTCAAACATGACTGGTAAAAATGGCACCAATTTGACAAGTCTATAATTTTCGCTAAGGCCCTAACATTGAATAATAACAGGTCCGTCATGTCGGTGAGAAAGGGGCCAAGAAATATGTTGAATTACCTACAGGCCAAAGATGGTCATTTCCACATAAGATGAAACACAGTTTTTTTCTCCTTAGAATCTTTACAATGACACAAGTCATTACGTAGTAGATATTATTAATACATTATTAATACATTAATTATATATGGCATATATGTTAATAAAATCAGAGCAGGTTCAAATCCTTGACTATAAATCGATAATGTTCATATATAAGTGATATTGGTATTATAGAAATTGTTTGATATATGACAAATCCGAAGAATATGCATATTCAAATAAAAAATTAATCCAATATTACCACTATATAGTTTGTATAGTTTGAACTATCCAAATATCCGTTTTGCATCAAATAATTCGAATTTGAACTGTTTGCGTATCCGGATATCCGTTTTGCATCAAGTATTTCGAATAGTTTCAATCATTCGAATATCCGAATGTATGTTTTGAAATTTAAATTTTCTATTAAAATATTTTATTTTTTTAATATGCATTGTACGTGCTTTACAGACTGACGTGATAAAAACTTTTTCGGGCTACAATCCTGACACATGATAAATTAACATAAGCTGTCATAATATCCTCCTAATATTTTCAATGCAATAAATATCTAAACGTTGTATGTTACTGTAAATCGTTGCATTTTTCGTTGAAATGAAAACGTCAGAAAGCCAAAAGGTTTACGAGGCTGAAAGCAATTCAGGTAACATGTAAAAATATTTACAAATTTTAGGCAAAGCGAAAATTTTAATTAAAAAAAAAGTATTTAAAAAGCAAAAACAAAAGTATTACACTGCAGTATTGCAAATGAATGAGCATTATTAAATTCCTTATAGAGGGTGCATAAGCCACCTTCAGTCGTATAGAGTATTTAATATGGCTGACTGGTGGTTGAATGGTACTCTATATGCATAAATCGTTTCACTAACTTACCGTAAAGAATAACTGATGGTTCCATTGCAGATAGTAGTCGTCATTATAGTAGTTGATGTACGCCCACCATGCATAGTAATGTGAGAATATCGATAGCGAGAACAACAACAACATCGAGTAGCGGATACGTTGCTGCATTATCAATGCAATTAAACGTTTGATGCATTCATAGAGCGCGATTACAGCGAATACCGTCAGCATCCACATTTTAAATGAATTTTGTGTCGCGTTAAAGTAAAAATGTTTGTATGAAGCCACTCCCGACTCGTAGGGTCCTTTGAAAACGGTGTCCCAACATGAGCACGTACAAAAATTTTTGTCGACATAGCGTGCATAATTTTCCCAGAAATACCAAAGCACCGCGATGTGTGCGGGGGGGATGAGTGCTGGCGCTAAACTGCCACATGCCGCAGGTAACCATTTTGTGTCGAACATTTTTATTTGTTTTAGATTTTGAGATACTTTATCGCTTGGATTTCTTTATTGTTGTTTTTTAAGTCTTCACTTCTCTCCTTGATTTGTTGTTGCCGATTTTATGTGGGCTACTACTGTTTCAATTTCCTGTTGACGACTTCATCAGCAGCAATTGATTTTTGATATTTGAGAATATGAATTTTTGTATTGTCAATATTTATTTCAGTTGAGTTTCAGCGCTTGCAATACATTTGAAACATCTGAAAAACATATTAAAAATCAATGTAAACATGTTAGCAATATAGTTGAATATAATATATTTTTAATGTCATGAATTTTTATTGGAGGAAAAGTACAATTAAAGCACTCTTAAGCGAACATCGGTAGAATCAGCAGTTCTGCTTTGTTAAAAAATAGGCCCATTTGAGAGAATTTTGTATGGAAAATAAATACTGTTGAAAAAGTACAGTGCAAGCACTCTTAAGCGAACACCGGTAGAATCTGCAATTCTGGAAGAGAAGTACAGTAAAAGCTCTTTTAAACGAACAGCAGTTGGATCAGCACTTCTGTACAGTTAATAAATAGGCCCATTTGAAAGAGCACTGTTTGAAAAATGAAAAGTGGAGGAAAAGTACAGTAAAAGCTCTTTTAAGCGAATATCGTTAGAATCTGCAATTCTGGAGTAGAATTACAGTAAAAGCTCTCCTAAACAAACACTGTTTGCATCAGCATTTTTATACAATTAAAGAATAGATCCATTTGAAAGAACACTGTTTGAAAAATGAAAACTGGAGGAGAAGTACAGTAAAAGCTTTTTTAAGCGAACATCGGTAGAGTCTACAATTCTGGAGTAGAATTACAGTAAAAGCTTTCTTAAACAAACACTGGTTGAATCAGCATTTTTGTACAGTTAAAAAATAGGTCCATTTGAAAGAGCACTGTTTGAAAAATGAATACTGAAAAAAAAGTACAGTAAAAGTTGTTTTAAACGAACATCGGTAAAACCAACAGTTCTGCTCAGTTAAAAAATCGACTCATTTAAAACAACTTTTTATGAAAAATGAAAACTCGGAACTCACAAAATTGGCTGATTAATATATAATTAAATTTATAATAGCTTCTGTTTAACAGAGCTTTCACTGTATATACTTAAAGTAACTTACCATGCATTTTACGAATTTTTATTCACAAAAACTTTACTGGCACATTTTGTTTTTGATGGTTAAAATTGTGAAAGGTTATCGTTTTGCACATAATCAAGATACCTAAATTGTGGAAATAAGAGAATTACTTAATTAAAATAAATGAATTTAATAAAAAACGAAATTACAATGAAATTTAATATTTTATTTGCAATTATTAATTTTTATATAATTATGACAAGCTTTTATCATTTCGATGGAAATAATTGGGGCAAAAGAAGTTGCAGCACATGATGAAACGTGGTTGGAATCTAAATTGAATGCTCTAAAGATATTTATAAATTTATTTTCCGTAACGATATAACTATAAAGTAATGCATAGAATTAGAAGTTAAAATGTGTTTCGGTTCATTGTACTATAATAAATTTCTTGTGTCAACAATTGACCCTAACCATAAAGAAAATCTTGAATGTACATTGCAATGTTTGTCGTTAAGGATTTCTCATACTCCGATAGAAAATGTAGCTACCAACCGATTATTCTACTTCCAGTCTGATAGTATATCAACCTCCGAGAGTAAGCAAAATGTGACTAGGAGTCTCATCTTCTATGTGCTATGCAGAGTCAACTTTCTGTAATCCTAGGTAGACTCATATTTGTTAAGATGGAAATGGAGATTAAAAAGATTGGTCAGATAATCTGCCAGCTATGTAAGCTTTGCTTTGTAGGCTATAGTAAATATTTCTGAAAATTTATGTCATACAGTTGTTATAGGTTAGTACAGAATACATTTAAAATGGTCTACAAAGTAGACCGAAATATCTATAATACGAATAATTTTTTATAAAAATTAATATACAATTAAATATTTAACACAAATTTATAAGTGTAATTTTTAAATTTTAAATTAAGGACTTAAGCCCAGTAATAATTTAAAAAAACTTAGTACAGAATATACATAATCCTTAAATTTTTTTTGAAAATTAAACAGAAACTTGTTTTATAAAATAAGTTAGGGAAGATAAGAGTATGTATTCTACAGATATATCACTTCTTATATTGGAGAGGGAGATAGTCACCACCAATTTCATTTTGGAACAAAATTTTGGAGCAAAATTACTTCAAAAAATACTTTTATCTTTTTTTAAAAAATTTCAGAAGTATTTCAGAAGGTTTCTTTTAATAAAAACTAAAACTAGAAAGGCAGAAATTAAAATATATAATGAATAAATAAATAAATAAATAATAATAACAAATAAATTTTATATTCATTTTGTAAGACAAAGAAGCTTTGAACACCGTCAAAATTAAATAATTATATTCTTTCAAAAGGGTTATAGTTTTATATTCTTAAGTGTATAAGTCATCCAATAAATTTGAAATGAAAAAGAAATAAAAAAAAAACATTTGTTCAAGTTTTAAGTTAAGTCCCTTTGAGCTCAATAAATATAATTCAAGGAATCTCCAATTTATGAATTTCATCTCTGTAGTGGTTGTCCGGAAGGTAGACACTTTTGTTAAATATATATCGGATCCCTAGCGTATCCGCGATTTGTAGATAAGTAGTGAGACCTACGTATACTACAATTGTGCTGTCTTTAGAGAAGAATTTTCATCTGGAAAATTTTTAGATTTTTCCCCGATGTCACAATATCAACATTGAACTAATGATAAATATCAACACTCATGAAAGTGTTAAGGCATAAATCGAATAAAATTTACCTTAACGCCTTAAACCTTTCCTTTATGTTTACCTAACCTTTCCGATTAGGAATGCATTTAAAAATAATAGGTTTTTAAAGTTTCTAAAGTTTTTTTATGATTATAGGTATGTTTCTATTAGATTTCTATAAATATTGAAATAACTCTTCTTTGAAATTAATTTTAAAAAAATATTATTTTATCATCTAAGAAGTAATTTCTTCATTGTTTATGAATGTGAAAAATAAGTGATTTTTAAATTATTACTAATATTTTTATTTTTTCTTTTTAATAAAAATATTACGAACAATCTTAGCACTTTTAATTCCATTTAAACCTACAGCCTTAATCCTTTTTTTTTTGTTTTGTTCATTCACTGACCATAAAACCATAAACTTTTCTCATTAAAAATGATTTCAAGTTAAAAACTAAAACATTCAGTAATTTTCTGCTTTTCCGACTTGAATTGGATGCTTTTCCGTATCAATGGAATAAAAACGAGGTTATCGTTAATATTGTGCATATAAACAAGGATGCACAGCGGATCGTACTTTGAATTTTAATACAGGATTAAGCAGATTTTTTAATTAATAATTGCATTACTACTGATTTTTATTAAGTAAATTTATTAAAAACTTTAAATACTTTTACTCTGTTGAGTAAAAGAGCTAAAAAGTGAATTTATAAATGACGTCAATAAAAAGTCAAGTAGAATTTTTTAATAGTTTATTGCTTCCTTAAGGACTATTGATGAAACATTGAGTAAATATATTTTAAATAGTTTTATAAAACTTTTTATTATTTATGTGAGTAAATATTAAAAATATTTTGTTTATTATCATTAAACTTTTCATTATTTATGAGAGTAAATATTGAAAAAGTTTTTTACTGACTAAGCTTACTTGTTTAGAGTCCTTAAAGAATATTTTATTTAAAACATTGTAAATATATTTCTTGAAATGCATTTCGATTTTATTGAGAAATTAGAGATTTTATTAAATTAAATACACATAAAATCTATGTTTATATCTATCCATATATTAATTACACTTAGTGTTTAGTTAAATTTACTTAAAAGTAGTTAGTAGTTAAAGTTAGTAGTATAGTTATGAATAGGAATAGGAATAAACGGGGTAACAGCTCCCAACAGAGCGGCGACCATCATTGATCTTCTGTTCTGCAACAAACCCTAATTGAACAGAAGACACTCCGCCCTCTGAATGAAAGCCAGAATGTCGGCGGTTGAGGACCTTCTAATGTCAGAAGGAAAGAATAGATCTCGACCCAGTGACTTTCTCCTGGCCCAGCTCAAGGTTGGGCAGTCACAGAGAATATGATTGGAACGCTCGTCTGTTTCTAAACAGAGTCGATAATTTATCTCTTCGGAAAGACCCATTTTGTTAAGGTAATAATGCAGACCATGGTGAGCCGTTAAATATTCCACCAGCAACCTCAACTCTGTTCTGCTAAAGAAGGATAGTAATAGTATAGTTAAATTTAGCAGATTTTGTTAACCTCAACATTTTAATGCTCTTTCTGACAAGCCTCTCTAATCCCTTGCTTTTTGTTTTTATTGAAATTTATCATTTTCTATTTTAATTGCGCTTCATAAAATATGCTTTTGAAGAGTTTTAATTCTTATTCAAATATTACGTTAATAAATAGACACTGATAGAGCGCTATTTATTAACGTAAATTACATTTTCAATATGCAAGTTTTTAATAAATTTGAAAATCCAAATTCTTGATCTTATCTTTCATGGTTACTGGAATATGATTTTAAATAAAAGTAAGAAACAGTTTAATGTGTTAGATTT
>NC_051846.1:31357943-31370782 GCF_002237135.1 Teleopsis dalmanni
GTCTGTAATGGCCAACTAAGTAAGTAAGTAGATTACAAAATTATAGATCCTATGAGTCTTATGATCTTATAATGCTCGGGTATTAATGCTCGGGTCTTGATTTGTTTGCCGTAAGTTACCGAAGTTATTGATTCCTTGTAAATACAACTGTAAATTAAATTTGGTTTTAAAATAAACGTTTTTTCATATCACACCTATTCTGAATCACATGGGAATGGGAGTTTTTTACCTTTTCCTAGTTCCACTATTCTGAATCATAAGGGAATGGGAGTTTTGTTCCCTTTTCCTAATTCTCTTATTCTGAATCAAGTGGGAATGGGATTTTTTCCCATTATCCGAATTTTCCGAATTTTGTTAACTACTCCTTAAGTAATAGACCTTTTTTAAAAATATTATGTTATGTTGGTACACTCTTTCTTGACATATGGTACAAATTTGAGCGCCATCTGTCAATTAGTTTGTTTACAGCAGCTGTTAGTGTGAGACTACCTCAAGTGGATTTAGCGATTTTTACTATGGAAAATTCTTGTTGTACGCGATTTTTTGATCAAACACGGCACCACTGTCATCGCTCAGGCGCCATATTCGCCAGATCTGGCGCCGTGCAACTTTTTCCTGTTCTCGAAACTCAAATTGCCTCTTCGTGGTAAGCGTTTTGAGTCGATTGAATCGGTAAAAGAGAAGTCGCGAAAGGAACTAAAACCCATACCTTCACTGGCCTACGAAAAGTGTATGGAAGATTGAGTTAAGCGTTGGCATATGTGTATCGCTTCAGAAGGAGCATATTTTAAAGGAGATAAAATAAATTTGGAATAAAATTTAAATTTGTGTGTTTTATTCACAAAATCCGAGTACTTTTTGAGCAGAAAGTAGAATAATGAAAGGAACCCAAATTCTAGAATGAATGAGATTCCTTGAATAAGTTTAATATCATCTTTTGTAATTAAGCGCAGATAAAACATTTTTTATTGTTATATCTGCGCCATGATGAACTATTATTATAGTTTATTAATTGAAGGAAATTTATCCTAATTATAAAAATAACTATCAACCTTAGAAATAGAGGAACTCAAACTTCAGTTAAAACATTAATAATTCCAATTATTAAATAAGTTATTTTACTTTGTTTTATTGTTTATAAGAAAAAAATAAATTATGTACATATTTAAAAATTGAAATTAATAATTAAAATACAAAATAAAATTTTTTTATTATTTACTTATAAAATATTCATTATATTTATTTCTGATATTTTGTGCTGCAGATTTTTAAATTTAAATCAACATATAATACTTTCTTTTTTGTCTTACTCATTTTCGCAATTTTCGCCATTAAAAAGTGCAAGTGCTGCCAAAGCCCAACAAAACAAATTTGAAATTTCTGTTATTCCCAAAACAGCTGTCTCCCAAGCAATTCACAATAAAGGAATTATGTTCGAAAGAATAGCGCATATTCCCTGGGAATATTCAGAATAGGTGTGATTATAAACCAATTTTTAAATTAAATAAAAACTGAATTTTTGCAGATTCGTGGTAATGAACAAAAAATTTGTTATGTTGATGCTTCCCATTCTGGTGCCTGCCATGACGTATTTATTTGGAACACAAGCGATCTGCGAAAGTACTTCGAACAGGAGTATTTGCGAGGTGTGGCTAGCTTTTTGCTGTTAGGTGAAATTTATTCAATGTAACAAGAATTAAAAGTCAAATATAAAAATACATTTTGTTTAACTAAAAGATGCAGGATATTCTTTACAGTCATATGACTCTTGATACCTTTAGAATCCCGCAAGAAAGCTCACAACAAATGAAATTAAATAAGATTCATTTAAATTGCGGAAATGTTATTGAACGTACTAATGGGGTGCTGAAAAACAAATGGATATATCATCTTGGTGTTAGAGAGCTGCATTACACTCCAGAAAAGGCAGCGAAAATTATAAATGTTTGTTGTGCGATACACAATACAAGTCTTCATTGCAAAGCCAACATAGCATCCCTTGATATTGATTGTCGCAGTACTAATGAAGATGTTTTTTCTGAATTATCATCGCATTATTTATCTGCAGCACAAAACATTAGAAATAATATAATGAATAGCTCATAAGTAAATAATTTAAAACTTTTATTTTATTTATTTTAATCATATTTTTTAAACATGTAAATTTATTTTTTTCTTAAAAAAAGCAATTAATCTTATTTAACATATTAATTAGAATTATTAATGTTCTGAAATTTGAGTTCCTCTATTTTTAAAAGTCGTCGATCTTTCTCAATTTGGTTCTCAATTTCTTGTAACTTTAATTTCTCCATACATAAGTTATGTCGCTTTTGTTCCAACAATTCTAGCTGTTTCAGTGTTTCCATTTTCTGGAAGTGTTTGCTTTGAAGGTCGTGCAGTTTTTCAATAGAACGGTATATCTTTTTCGCGTTTTGTGCGTTTTCTTTACTGTATTTCATTACAATTTCAATGGTGTCGCATGTTTCTATTTGTACATCAAATTCTTCTTTTGAAGTATTTGTAGCAATATCTCTATTGTTTGCTGATCCTTGGGTGAAAGTAAGTGGATGAGCTGCTGTTTTGGTCAAACCTTTAGAAAAAGGAGCTTCTTCACTTTGGAAGTGCTCTCCTTCTGTTTCAGTTGAATGTGTCGTAGAGCATTGCGGCGGAAAAATTGTAGGTACTTCTGTTAAATGCAATCCAAATTTTTTTATTGGCAAACCTTCAACAGCTTCTTTCAGTCCAATCAGATTATAAATTCCTTCTTCAACATCGGAAAATTTATGTTCTATATTTGGACCTTCTCCTATTCCCTTTCTGATTTTTAAATTGTCAACTGCTTTCTTTTTTACGTATTTCTTCTGATCAACCCACACCTTTTTCCACTCGGACATATTTTTTATTGGCGGTCCTACTGAGTTCAGCTCTATTGTCGCGTTGCTCCAAAACCTAGCAACATCTTTTTTGCTTTTCTTATGGAAACTGCGAGCAATATCTGGATTATATTCCATTAACTGCAGCAGTATTTGCAATTGCATTTTATTTGTCTTTTTAGCCGCCCTGTGTAAATATCACATTTAAATATATTGGAAAAACTAATTATTATTGGTTACCTTCAAATTAAATTAAATTATTTTTTAACTCGTTTTTAACTAATTAAAAAACAACCTTATGCTATCATAACAAATCTTTAATCTATTTATTTTCTTTTAAACATGCACTGCTTTTATATATTAAATTTATTATAATAATTTTATAATAAAAATTATTTTATTAAAATAAATTCGAAAATTCGATCATTATTAATTACTTATATATTAAATTAAACTCTTTTTAACTCTTTTTTAACTTATCTCTCACACAATTTGCTTGGGAAAAATGTTGTGCAAAATAGGGAAAGAACTCCCATTCCCATTAAATTCAGAATAAGGGAATTGGGAATAGGGAAAAAAACTCCCAATCCTATTTGATTGAGAATAGGGGAACTGAGAAAAGCTTAAAAGAAAAACTCCCATTACCATTTGATTCAGAATAGGGATGATAAACTACCCCTAAAACAAAACAAAGTCTATAAGTCACGGCTAAGCAACTGAAATGTCAGAACCCTTACCTATGTGTCTCTACCCAACTGACAATAGTCCGAGTTACGATGTCTATCATCATGAAGAAAATAATTTTTCATAGCATTTTTCATATTTATCATTAAATTCAGATATTTCATAGATTTTATTTTTCAGAGTGCTGCATTTCAGATCAACAATTATATGTAGTATTAGAATTTTACGCAACTAATGTATTTAGTTTTTTTTGTTATTATCAATTTACAAATGTTTATAATATATAGATAATTCATAATGCTAAAAATTTAAGTATATTCTGAAATGGTGAGTGTATTATGAATTTAAATTTGTAAAGTTTCGTGTTCCATCTTTAATAACCCAAAATATTACAAAGATTGGTAACACTATATTATTTCAAATAGTTTACATTGTTAGGGTATACCATGATTATGAAAGCACTGAGTAAGAAAATGAGCGAAACTTAATGCGGTATGTTGATTTGTTACACATAATATCCGCTTTTACAACTTCTTATTTATATAAAACTAAAAAAATCTTTCTCTGCTAAAGTGGAACCGTTAACGTATATGTATCTTGCTTGATAAAAATTAATATTATTGTAAACATAACAGAACAGTATTATCGATTTCTGATAGCACACAATTGTAATATGTACGAGTTACATATCAATTTAAAAATATATTGATATTTACCGAATAACATAGTAACTGTGCAAAGAGGTAATAGCAAAATATTTACTCGAAATACCACTTTACACTTGTATTATTCACAATTTCGAATAACGAGTTCGAAGTGGCTGTTACCACATTATCCGGTTCCTCAGATCGTTACTCGAGATCGTGATTATCACTTATTCTTTATCTTAGGAATTTTTCACTTACCTTCGGTTTATATCATCCGATTTGTTTTCTTCCTCTTGTGTTAAAAGCACATCATCTGAATCAGTATCTTCCATCTTTATGTTATTATACTCCACTGTTATATCCTTTTCTTCTTCACCAAACTCTTCGTCTGCTGATACTAGTTTATGATCGGAAAGGTTTTCAATTTTAATAGTTTGCTCACTTAGTCTTGGATCATCAACCATATCATCCATTGTTTTCAATTTCTTAGCACTTCTTTCTTGCAAAGCTTTTAAATTTTCTTCTTCCTCGTCTGTTTGATCGTCAAAAGAAAGTAAACTAAAATTTCTAGAAATATTGAAAAAAGAAAAATAATTAAATAAATATTATATAAATATTATAAATCTTAACTATTGAAGTCTACTATATATATAACTTAATCTAGAGACCAAAGATTTTAAATATCTATGTATAAATAGTTTTATATAACTGTAAGATTATTATAATATAATAGTAATTCTAAAAAAATAGAAAAATAATTAAATAAATATAATAAATCATAACTAATGAAATCTACTATATATATAATTTAATATAGAGACCAAAGATTTTAAATGATACCTATGTAAAAAAAGTTTTATATAATTGTAATAATATTATAATGTAAAAGTAATTATATAAAAATAGAAAAATAATTAAATAAATATTATAAATCTTAACTATTGAAATATATTATATATATAACTCAATATAGAGATCAAACATTTTAAATGATATCTATGTATAAATAGTTTTTATGACATATATAGATAACTGAGAATTGTATAAGACAAGATATAAGTCAAAATGTAATGTATTTTATCATAAATAGGACTTTTAATGAAAATTATTATGAAAAGTAGAAATCACTAAACAGAACTAATTTTGTTGTTCAACAACAACAAACCGAACTAATAATATAGGTGATTTAAGGAAGCATTTTAATATGAAGCAGATATTAGAGAAGCGAAGGGCACATATTAATAACTAGTCTTTAAAATAAAAATTATACTAAAAATTTTTAAGAAAAAAAAGCAACAAAAAGTTGTCTAAATTTATATTTAAGTACATACCTATATATTTATCGTTCGAACAAATTTAAAGTAAAACTGTAAAAATAAAAATTATATTTGCTACAAATTATAATTTTCAAAAATAATTATTATTATGTGCCTTTTACTTTTCCACGCACAAATAACTCATACACTCTGCTACTTTTTTTAAAATAAATTATTATTTTTGTCTTACAAATATAAAACTCAAAAATCACAATTATTTTTTAAAGCAAAATATAACTGACGGGCGTTTTATTTTTAAAAACAGAAAAATAAGAAACTTTTTTGTGTTTTGTTGTTTTTTTTTTACAAAAACAACTATTTTACACGCAAAAGCGTTTTAAAATGGTTGATTTTAATTTTTTTAACAATAAAACAATAATTATAAATAATGTCCCTGTTAACAACAATAAAACATAGATATGATCAAACTTATTTAATGATCAAAATAATTAATTATTTTATAAAAAATAAAAAAATTATTTAATAAAATTAAATACTTTATGTTGTAGACCACGGCTATCCAAAGCACGATTCACGGGCTACATGCAGCCAGCGGCTAGTGTTTGTGCTAGCCGCTGGGTAGATTAGAAACATGACGCGGACCGCATGTCACTAATGGGCCTTGCTTTGGACAGTCCTGTTCTAGAGGATCTAGGTTAGTTGAAAGACTTTTCGTTTTAAACTATTTAAGTTTTGTACAGCAATAAGTTAGAAGACCCTAATGGATCTCTATGTTAACAGTGATAAACTAACATACTCTGTAGTTAAATATGCGGATTTTTGAAGACATCTTCTGAATTTACTTACCAAATAAATGAATATATGTGGCAATAACTAGAAAATGTAACTTATTCTAAAAATCAAAAGAAACTTTTTAGTATTCTTAACTATCAATTTAAAAAGTTATACAATGTTTTAAAATAAATAATTGTGATTAAGAAATATATATCATATGACAAGAAATCTATTTTAATTAAAAAAGGAGGATAATAGTAATAAAACTTTCAAATCTAAAAAAACAATTTAATTAAGTAAATTCTTGGGCTGACCATGAAACTATTCCGGTTATCGGAATTATTCATCAATGAATTTTTAAATAATCTGATTTAAAATCTATAATCTGTAAAAAGAGTATTTAGACAGCAAGTCAGGAATATAACCGTAGACCCTTATGTTAATACAAAAAATCAATAAATAATGATTGTTATAAATAAATAAAAAGTTGCAATACTTATAAAAAATATAAATCGAGTATCAAACTTACTCCACTCTTTTTTCATGTTTTATCGTCATTTGTTTATTTTCAACCTCCTCTCTAGACACATTTGGTAAAATCTCATCAAATGGGTTACTTATTACTTCAGTACGTATAATTTTTTGTAAATTTATAGGCCGTTTATTTTGATCTAACGCACCAACTTCCAGTCTTAACATATTAAATATTGTATCATCGGTTACTTTGCCAAATAGTGTATTTTTATTTTGTAAATCGGGTGTAGCAGCCAATGTAAAAAAAAATTGCGAACCATTATCATTCTTTCCGTAATTGAGCATACCGACTAGCCCGCGCCTCGTATAACGCAAACGTCTGTGAAATTCATCTTCAAATGGTTCGCCATAAATGGATTGCCCACCCGATCCATCGCCATTTGGGTCACCACCATGTACTACAAAACCTTTAATAACACGATGAAATATGGTATTATCGTAATATCCTTCGGTGCATAATTGCATAAAATTTTGACATGTTTTTGGGCATTCTTTTGTCCATAATTCAATATCTATATCTCCAACTGTTGTTTTTAGTGAAACCTAGTGGACATATGTACATGAATCTATTTTTGGATATCTACTGTACTAAATAGTTGCACTTACTTTAGCGGATGTTGGTGGTTCTACCGTATATATTTTACTCATTTTAATTTGGCATTATATTCCTTACATAAATAAAAATAAATTTTTACTGGTAAACAAATACCTGAATTCGCGTTGTTTTTTGAAACGTCAAATATCTTCAACTAAATAGGTTGCATTTGCGATTTTTAGTAAATGCTCGTATCATAAGTTCTCATTATTAAGGTGACCATCTTGACTCTTTGCCTCTTATAGCAAATTTTAATTTCATAAAAATTTTAATTTTGTTTTCGCTTCAGAGAAATTAGATTGTGTTTTCCATAAAAAAAAAATTCAGTTTCAATTAACACATTTTTGGGGTTCATATAATAATATATAATTTTGCTGGGGTATTCTTAACCCTCGTTAAGGGTCGTACAACAAAATTTATATTCGCTGGGACAGTTTTTAACCGAATGAGCCAGGTTAAAAAAAAAATATTAATCTGGCCAAATGAGTCAGGTTCTTAATACTTTGGCTTAATGAACCACCAGGCTAAATAAACCACCGTACTTGCTACTTTCAAAGCGAAATTTGAAATCCTCGGTCATATCAAATGCGCGTCCTTTTATACAAAATATGCCAGAGCTTTGATCTTTTTGCTGTAACCTTTTTTGTGCTAGTTGTGTGCTTTTTGGGTTTTTTCCGTGTACTTTGTGTTTTGTTCATCAAAAGCTTTCATGCTTTGTTGTTTGTAAATATTTGTTACATTTACGCATTTATTTTTATTTTAAATTTAATAAAATTTTTTTAGATAAATAAAATTAGGTTATTAAAGAAATTAAAATTTTAATAATAATTTTTGTAAAATTATTTAATTATTAATATTTTCAATAAAATTATTTTCAATTAGTGAAAATAAGTATTAATGAATTCCGGTGCACATTTATGTAGGCGGAAATTTGGTGTAAAAAATTCCGTCCTTACAGAGATTAGAACGAAATTAAGGAAAATGGTTTTAATTTCGTTGAATCAGGGCTGAAATTAAACGAAAATTCAAATGTGAAAGATAAATTTTATGCAAAAGATAAGTTGAGATAACGAAAAAGTGATATTTATTTTTAAAAACAGCTGATTATTTTTAAAAAAATTTGAATATAAAGAAAAAACTGTAACTATTATTAATTTAAAATAGAGTGAAAAACACAAATGGTGTTTTGAGCATATAATTTTTGAAATTCGATTTGTAAACAAAAAACAAATGATTTCCTTAATATGGGTCAGTATGAACATTTTTCAAATTAACTTTATTTTCATATTAATGAAATTAAGGAAATTTGGCTGTCTAAACATAGTATTAAGACGAAAAATGTCGAATGCAAAATATGTAACGCAAATAGTTCTCAGCAGCTCTAACCACTCACATTTGAATATGTATGCAACTACATACATTTGATTTATGCGTACGAACATGCAAGACAAAATTGGCATGCAGTGTAACCGCAACCTAAATGAGATAATCTGAATATACTTTAACTGTAAAGTGTTTGATATTAGCCACTAAAGTAATATTTAATATTCAAACGTATTTCATTATAGTTTAAAATCGACACTTAAGTGTATATCTATATGTAAATGTAGATCTATTTTATATAGATAATCATGGTCACATTATATTATAACTTAATATTGCGTTTACATTGTGAGATTAAAATTAGATAAAAGCAATCATCGAGATGAAAGTACTAATCTAATTGTGTAATCGTATATTTTCCATATAAAAGTTAGTCCCATTTTGGTCGAGATCTTTTTTACGATTTTAGAAGAATTGAAAAAAAATGTCAAAATCTATTTAGAACAAACATTGAAAATTTGAAAATGCCGAAGTAATGTAAACGGTGTAGATTAAAAATGAAGATTAACTTGTTCTCTTAATCTCATTATGTAAACGTAGTAATATATATAATACTAATTTTGCCAACTAGTGTTGATAAGTAATAAATGTCAGAATTAGCGCCTTCAGGAGTAAGTATGTGATATGCTTATGCATAGTTAGCGAACTTTACTAAAATTAACTATCATGTATAATAATGAATACACATGTGTTTAAAAATTTTGGTTAAAATTACAGTACTGACAACAGCCATATGAAGAAATTTTGCGTTGCTGTCGAAGTAAACATCGAGTTTTTAAGTCATTTTAGAACACTGCATATACATGTCAAACTCTTTATAAGGTTATTTAAAAATCAACAACAGAAGCGGTCTGTTCTGGTCTCAAGCTATTTTGTATAATTTTGACGAAATAAATAAATAAAAGATGGCTGAAGAAGTAACTGAAGGTGTAGAACATGTTTTGGAGCCTGATTCAGAGTTGCGTTTGGAAATAGAAGATAAAAATGCCAAAGTTTATGTGACGGTATAAAACGTACTTGTAATTTCTTTAAAATATAACAATTTAATTATTTTATAGCTACTGTCGGGTTTCGCTGAAATGTTTGGCACGGAACTCGTGAAAAAGAAAAAGTACGAAATACGTGGTGGTGGCGCCTTTTTCACTTACCAAGGCTGTGTATTGAATGTTGTTGGAAAAACTGATGTTAGTTATATTTCAAAGGAAACACCTATGGTGCAATATCTAAACTGTCACGGCGCATTGGAAAATATGAGTGTAATTGCAGAGGACAAGGATGAACGTGGACCCGTTTGTATGGTAGCTGGACCCATGGATGTTGGCAAAAGTACTTTATGTCGCATATTATTAAATTATGCCGTACGTCGTGGACGTCGTCCATTATATGTTGACACAGATGTAGGTCAAGGCTCAGTGTCTATTCCCGGTTCAATTGCTACAATACTAATTGAAAGGCCAGCTAGTATTGAAGAAGGTTTCTCACAAACTGCACCACTCGTTTATCATTTTGGGCATAATTCACCAAGTGGCAATGGTGTGTTGTATAAAACAATAATTACCAAAATGGCGCGAGCGACTTTGGGTTTACTGAATGATAACAAACGTAGTAAGTTTGAATTATTGTATTATCTCTTTTCTTTGTTGTAATTTTTACATACTAATATTTGCATATTTTTTTTAGCTAAGTATTCTGGTGTAGTAATTAATACTTGCGGTTGGGTTAAAGGTGGTGGGTACCTCAATCTCTTGCATATAGCTCAGGCGTATAATGTAGACGCTATATTTGTGCTTGATCAAGAACGTTTGTATAACGAATTGTTGCGTGATGTCCCATCAAATATACGTGTTGTACTTTTACCTAAAAGTGGTGGTGTTGTAGAACGAAGTAGGGATTTACGAAATGAAAGTAGAGATGGTCGTATTAAGGAATATTTTTATGGAAATCGTACCCCACTGTATCCGTTTTCATTTGAAGTTAAATTTCAAGATTTGAAGCTATACAAAATTGGTGCGCCACCATTGCCGGATTCATGTATGCCAATCGGAATGAAGGTATGTATACTTTTTAATATCTCGAATTATTAAAAATGTGTTGTATCAATAGTTTTAAAAAATATTAATTAAAAAATAATTACTTTTATAACCATAAAAATAAAGCATGAAATGGGTTTTCTCATATATTAAAGTAAATGGGGTCGCAGAGTTGTAATAATATACATTCTCAGCACCAAAAATAATTGCAATTCCAGCAGTGTTTGAGTCTTTCTTTTGAACCTATAAATGGATAAAGGCCAAGTGTTACCCACTATAAACGTTAGAATTATAGGGATATGTTAAAATTAATTTGGAAATTAACACAAATACTAAGCGATAATGTTTTGAAACTACTGCAATTAATAATTGATTTCATATAGTTGTGATCCGCATGGTTATGATTATATAAAACCTTTTGGGTGTGACGAATGCACTTGGTTGTCGAATTCGATGAGTAGCTCCCGGACGCACACTTATATTTTTGATATTTTTAAATATCAACTATACATACATGATCTGAATTTTTAAAAATCAAATTTTAGTAAAATTAAAATGGTAGTAATCTTACACTTGATATAAGTACATACATATGCATAAACTACATTTTTAAATATTATATATTTATCATATTTATGAATAAAGACTATTCATAATTTTAAAAATATTTTTTATTTCAGGCAGAAGATAATAAAACCAAACTAGTAGCTGTAACACCAAGTTATGGTTTACTACATCATATTTTAGCTGTGAGCTTTGCTGAATCAGTCGAAGACGATGTTATTGGGTCTAACTTAGCAGGATTTGTCTGCGTGTATGTACTCCTTGATATGTAAAAATTACAAAATAATTTTTTTACTTATTTATAAAATATAGAACTGATGTGGATATAGAACGACAAAGTCTAATGATTCTTTCCCCGCAACCACGTCCACTACCAAATACAATTTTATTATTGTCAGAGGAGCAGTTCATGGATAGCCATGCATAGCTGAAACTCAATGAATCTTTGGCAGCTTAATAATACGCAGATTAACACTCTAACCTAAGACAATTTAACAAAAAAAAAAACTTAATTTAACAAAAAAAAAATATCAATTTAACGAAAAAAAAACAATTGCTTTAAAAAATCAAACACAACTTAAATAAAAATCTGTAAATCCAATATCGATTTTAAAGACAAATTATATTTACACAAAAATGTTTTATAATATTTATATATAATAAGTTTTAAAATTGAATAAAATTATTTATTGAAATTCTTGCTTTATGTAGTACTTGGTTTCTGTACTTTTGCTAGCTCAGACTTAAATTTAGCTATAGTTTCACGTGCCAGTTTCAATTTATCCTTTAGACTGCTTATTTCGTTTTTAACCTTAATTTTAACTTTCATTGTGTTTTCATATGTCTGCTCTTTCTTCTTTTCAACTGAAATTTAAATAATTATTTTATAATTTTTTTATACAAATATTATTTATTTACTTACAATCTGTGTCATGCACATATTGGCCACTGGTTATTGGTTGTACATTCATAAGTAAATGCTGCATTAATTGGGTTGGCTCTTGAAATACAATCTCTTCATAGCATTCTGATACTAAACCTTTTTTCGGATCCAAAATGGTTGTTGGAAAATCATTTCCGGTCGATGGTGATTGAAAAAGTTTGAGTATATGATAACAAGTAACTGGACGCTCAGTTGGATCATGAAAATATATTTTGATTACAACCTCAAATTCTCCCCAACCGGTTTCTGTGATTTCGTAAGGATATTTTGTGACAATGCGATTGGGATTTGAATAACTTTCATGTAATTTAAAATGCACTTTTTTTACATAAACACTCATGTCTTCATTGTAATACGGCTTAACATACACTTTCCACTGATGTGTATGGCCATCATCCTCACGCTTCTTGCCAAAGGAGCGCGCTATGTTGCCGTAAACAATTGGTTTGACAATTGTCAGTCCTTTAACGCGTCCACCAGAATCCGGGCCAAAATCAGTTGGTATATTTAAACTATTCATGCTTTAACTGTTCAA
>NC_051846.1:31370882-31395521 GCF_002237135.1 Teleopsis dalmanni
TACCTTCTGTTCAAAAAGTACTCGGATTTTGTAAATAAAACACACAAATTTAAATTTTATTCCAAATTTATTTTATCTCCTTCAAAATATGCTCCTTCTGAAGCGATACACATATGCCAACACTTAACCCAATCTTCCATACACTTTTCGTAGGCCCGTGCAGGTATGGCTTTTAACATAGTTCCTTCGGCGAATTCTCTTTTACCGATTCAATCGACTCAAAACGCTTACCACGAAGGGGCAATTTGAGTTTCGGGAACAGCAAAAAGTCGCACGGCGCCAGATCTGGCGAATATGGTGCCTGAGCGATGACAGTGATGCCGTGTTTGGTCAAAAAATCACGTACAACAAGAATATTCTATAGTAAAAATCGCTAAATGCACTTGAGGTAGTCTCACATTAACAGCTGTTGTAAACAAACTAATTAACAGATGGCGCTCAAATTTGTACCATATGTCAAGAAAGGGTGTACCAACATAACAAAAAAAAATTTTTTGAAAACGGTCTATTACTTAAGGAGTAGTTAACAAACAACAAAATCCGGGTACTTTTTGAGCAGAAGGTATATGTGTATAAATAACAATAGTTACCGCTTTAATTTGTGGATAAAATAAAAAAAAATAAAAATTTAAAAATATTACGTTTATTATAATAATTTTTTTATAATAACAATTTTATTATAATATATACAAAAATCTAATTATAAGTTACTAACATATTAAATTAAACTCTTTTTAACTTATCTTTGCTTGGGAAAAACTCCCATTCCCACTTAATTCAGAATAAGGAAATTGGGAAAAGGAAACAAAACTCCCATTCCCTTATGATTCAGAATAGTGGAACTAAGAAAAGGCAAAAAACTCCCATTCCCATGTGATTCAGAATAGGTGTGATATGAAAAAACGTTTATTTTAAAACCAAATTTAATTTACAGTTGTATTTACAAGGAATCAATAACTTCGGTAACTTAGGGCAAACGAATCAACACTTTGGCTCTTTCGACTCCAAAGTTTTTCATCGGTGAGATCATGCACTTTGTTTAACTTCAGTGGCTTTAGTATGAGCTCACTTTTTAAAATGTATTGCGTCCTTTCTCGCGATACGTTCAGCTCCTTTGATTGTAGCTACGGCGTGGGTTTAATTCAATTCGTTTCTTCACTTTACAAATCATTTCTGTTGTTATCGCTGTTTTTTTTGGTCCATTTCTTGTGGTAGAAACTTCTTTAGTCTACCTTGTTACCTTGGTGAAAATTAATACCCGAGCATTATACTCATAAGATCTATAATTTTGTAATCTCACAAAGTAATTATATTCGGGGCTTTCTTCAACAAAAAATTCTTGTTATCAACAGCAGCATCGATAATCTAAGAATCGTATCAGCACCGATACTCGCCTGGAGGATCGTCAGGGGCATAAATTTAGTATACTTAAACTCGTTGCGAAAAACTGATATGAAAAAATATTGCCTTGAAGGAAATTCAATAAAAATTAAGAACAAAAGAAGGAAATAAGCTTTTAACAGCCTGTAGGAACTATTAAAATTGAAATGGAAGAACGTTGCTAAAAGGGAAGACAGAATTTTGAAACTACTTGAAATGGTTTTAAACAACGTTAATTAAAAATTATGACTTTTGCTCTCTTTTCCTCATTCTAGTTATTTATGTAGTAATGATACCACACTTATACATATATAGTAAAAATAAATTATAGAAATTTATAAAATAAAAATAAATTGAAATACTGAAATTCTCATTTTAGTAGTCATTTTTATGGAATCTTTATGCCATAATTCGAATATTCTCCTAAAGCATTCAATTAGTCTACATGATATGTATTAAACGTAATCTCTATATAAAGCTAGCAAACAAAAGCTATAAGATATAAATTTTTTTAAACCTATATTTTAAACTATTTATTCGATATGCATGATATATATACTATTTTTATATAAATAACGAGGACATAAGTTAAGACATTTTAATTGAAATTCAATGTAAAGAGGTTACCAACATACAATATTGTTATAATTGAATTTTTATTTAAAACTCTTGACCTATTCTGTGTACTTGTTAAATTCCCCAACTTACTTTTTTAATCAAGGTTGACTATTTATCAAGGTTCTGGTATTCTGTGCCATAAATAAAGAGCTCTTTTCTTGATAAATTGTCAAAATAGAGCTGTTTTTTTCTGTTTGTACGAAATTGTTATCTATATGCATAATAAAATTCTAAATTGCATAATTATTGAATTTATAATTATTTATTTCAATATTGTAAAAATATAGTAATAGTAAGTGCAATAAATTGAATAAATTTTGAATAAAAATAATAATAATTAATAAAAATATACCAATAGTGTTGAGTTTTTTATGTGCATAATAAAATTCTAAATAGCAAATAACGAATTAAAAAAAAAGATAAAAATAACAAGTCATGATATAATATTATACATTAAGACTGAAAAGTTTTCGGAAATTCTCATTTAAAATTCGCGCGCTGTATATTTTTCGATATTTTAAGTTTATGTAGTTTGGCAGCACTGTCCTTAATTACTATGCCAAAAATGAGCTCGATCTGTCAGACAGTTCGTTTACGGCAGCTGTTGAAACCAGTTCACCTCAGTAGTGCGTTGCGAAATGTCTTCGACGGTCGTACGACCGTCCTGGAAGGCTTTGTACCACTCATAAACTTGAGTTTTCGATAAAACTGATTCCCCATAAGCCTTTTGTAGCATTCGCAACGATTCTGCACACGAAATTTCGTTCGAAACACAAAATTTGATGCAAACTCTTTGTTCAATATTTTTTTCCATTGTTTTTTTCGCAACGCCCTACTGAGGTGAACTGGTTTCAACAGCTGCCGTAAACGAACTGTCTGACAGATCGCGCTCATTTTTGGCATAGTAATTAAGGACAGTGCTGCCAAACTACATAAACTTAAAATATCGGAAAATATACAGCGCGCGAATTTTAAATGAGAATTTCCGAAAGCTTTTCGGTCACAATGTATTAAATAATCCACGCATTACTGATTTTTGTATACATAAAATTAACAGCACAGTATGAAGAAAAGCTTTAGGCACTTGCGCTTTAAAATTTATCAATATTTGCACAGAATAGCAAAAGAAACTTTTTGCTTGATAAAAGTCTTAATATAGTACTTGATAAGTTTATCAAGTTCCCAGAATATGAGAGTTAGTCTCTATATATGGCAAGCGAACATAGGCTACAATATTTTTATTTTGCGTGAACATAGACTGTCGCCACAACACAAAAATGCTCTGTGAATTTCTCAAATTACGTCAAATTAAAATTTTTTGAAATCATTTGAGAATAAAATATTGATAATAAATACATAGAGTCTTTCCTATTCTTTCGGCATATTTGTGGGATATGATTGCTCGATCGAAGACACGTAAAAAAATTTTTTTAGGGAATAGTTTTTTAGTATCAACCAAAATTTGTGGCGGTGAAGAAAAATCGATGTCAAAAAAATGTTGAAAACTTTCAATGTAATGACCCCTATTCTGTGAACTTGACAAATTTATCAAGTATTGATAATTAATCAAGATTTTTATCAAGCAAAAAGCTTTTTGCTATACTGTGCAAATATTAACAAATTACAAAGCTTAAGTGTCAAGCGTTATTCACCACATTGTGGTGAAATGTTATGTAAACAAAAATTACCTCTTTACAATAAAAATGGATTCTTTTATAACGTAAGTATTTAATATTTTATTCAATTTAATATAAATTTCCATTTACAGAAAAAAAAAATACGATCGTGCCACGCATGTACAATTGGAAGCATATATATCGTTTTGCCAGGCTCATCCTGAATTTTGCGCAGTTAAAAACACTTCAAAGTCTCAAATGCCAGATTTGTGGAAGCAGCTGGCAGATGAATTAAATGCACGCAGAGGCCCAACTCGTCCAGTGGCTAAATGGAAAGAGGTAATTTGCTTCATATTTATAACATTTTCTATATTTGTTAACATGTTATTGTTTGTAGACGTTGGGTGTGTGGAAGAGCCAACTGCGTAAGCGAGGAAGGCTCTCGAAAATGAATCAGAAGCTTACTGAAGGTTGGCCGAGTGGCAAGCCGTTGAGCGATTTCGAGGAGAAGGCTTTAAACATATTGGGTATGGGAGCAGTTGATAGTGTGAAAACGATTGATAACCTTGGGCAAATGATGTCCCAAGAACAAGCTGTACAATCGTTACCACATGACTGTCCAATATCACCTTCTGATTGTACATTGCCGAGTTCTCAGCCATCGTGCAGCTCTGTACCATCGCCAAGCTATGTATCATCGCCAAGCCATGTTTCATCGCTTGTTACCGCGGAAAATCAAGTAAGTTCTCTATTATAATTTATCTATTATATTATCTATATATACATTTATCAATTTTGTAATTAATGACATTTTTTAAGAATGATACGAATTCAGCTGCTAGCATTTCACGGTTATCACAAGATGAGCGCAATAAGATGATTAATGCTCTTATTGCTAGCATAGAGATGAGGAATGCTGCTGACGAAGAAAGGCAACAACGTGAAGAGCAACAGCGTCAGGAGCACCGTGAAGTGATGCAGGCCATACAAGGACTGACCGACATTGTGACTGAACTCGTCAATGTTTTAAAGAAAAACTCAAATAATTAGTGTATGGACTACATAGTATGTATTTTTATTTATTTAAGATAAATTACAATAAATTACAATTTTATTTGATCAATCTAGTTTTACTCCAGAGTTTTGTTATATTTTTACAATACTTTAAGAAATAAACAGAAAATCATTAATTAAAGGGTTGAAATATATACTCAACCTGTTCTTTAACCTGTAAATTCTTTTGCGAATTTACTGTGAAGAATCAATAGCATGAAATGCATAATCCAACTCTTCTGCAATATCGTTCTCAATCTTCTCAATTAAACGTAATACATGTGTTAGTAAAGAAAACTGCAGTTTCATACGAATAATATCAAATTCTGTATCTTAGCAAACATCTGAAGCGAGACTTTAAAACACCAAACACCCCTTCTATAAAATTTAGGGCAGAACCATGTAACATATGGTTCTGTTTGGAGGTATGGAGATATTTGGAGCTCCAACTGGTGTTAAAAGCTTGGCTTCAGAGGGTACCCTTGATTGCCGACAAGCCAGGATTGTTTTTGTATACTGGTGAATGAAATGCTCCCGTAGGTTAAAAGTTGCCAAAATTCTGGAATCAGGTGTTCATGGCTTCATATTGTGCATTTTATGCCGAATTTCTAAAAAATATACATAGCCGGTTTAAACAAAATTTTCTTCCTCAATTGAACTGGGAAACATTATTTTTCCTCCTTTCACTTTTACAATTAGCCTTGCCATAGTCCGCAATTTTCTACAAAGGGACAACTGGATCATAGCTAAGTTGAAGTTGTTGTTTATACATTTTTGATAGGAACTGTGCCCAAAGGAGTTAAAACTCTTATAGTTAAAGGCAGTGAAGGTTTTTTGGTCACCATGCGATTCCAGATCATTGATGAGAGACCCTGCAAATGTCTCAAGTTACGCTCTCAATATGTTTTTCATCATTTATATCTTCTTCTAACATAATTTTTTAAATTTTAACAAACTTTTCTCCACAATTTCGTACAAACAGTGAAGTAGCTGTGTTATTTGTCAAGAGCATTTGTTATCTTGACGATTTACCAAGAAAAAGGCTTTTTATTTATGGCACAAAATACTAAAACCTTGATAAATAGTCAATCTTGATAAATAGGCAAGATAGTGAATTTATGAAGTACACAGAATAAGGCGTATAATATATACATATATAGTACGAATATTTATATTAATATATAAAACGACGGTGGTAAGACAGAAATATATAAGAAAAATCGTTTAAGGTCACCTGTAGCAAGACACAGATGCATACTAAAAAATATCAATAATAAAATAAATATAATCCAAAATTATATTTATTAAATCTATAATTACTGAATAAATTAAATGTGCAAATAATACTAAATAATATTTTTCATTTTTAAGTTTGTAAAATATTCTGTTTTAATCAGAGACTCATCTTAGTCTTTCGTCTCTAAGCCCCTGTTGATAAAAAACGTTGACCTAGTTTGTGTTAAACTGCATTTATTTATGACTACTCTATTTGTTGCTATAGATACTATAAGTTGTTTATTCGGTAAGTTTTGCCAATTTTTGTTTAGATTAAAGTTATTTATTAAATTTATTTTGAGCTGTATATATTAAAAGGTGACTTTAAGGACAATGATAATATAGTTGTACACCAAAATGTAAGAACATATTTAAAATCTGATAGCATGTAAGGAACTAGCAATATTAAATATATGCGGTTCTTATAAGTTTTCTTATGATTATTTGGAGCTTTGATTGTATTATGAATCCAATCTATTGCACCTATAATTACTTATATTTCTTTTTAATAGCTTACCGATGGAGATGCCAAACAGATTTGCTACTTGTCTATAAGAACCTATCAACCTTCATATTGAATTAGTGTATATTATAATTGTTAATCTTACTGTAAATAGATTTAGAATATTATTTGGGATTACTATTTTCCTGAACTTAAGTATAACTCTACTTAAGTTCTATTTCTAGTACCTGTAGTCCAACAATTATATACGGATGTATAAAGCCCATAAATATTTCAGTAAATGACTACTGATGATAAGTATTTGGCAATATTCTAAACAGTCTTTCAAGTCAAAAAATTCAATTAATTAACAAATAAAATTTTGTTATTGGAATTCACAACTAATCAAAAATTCTTTTATTAGTAAAATGATTTTCTTTCATCATAAATGACTTAATTGTTAAGTTTAAATATAATAACTATTCTGTTTATATTAATAAAGATCGCAATTATTTTTATAAAATATATGCCCAGAGCACCATTAAGCTATAGTCAGTCGTTGGTTACAATAGCTGATGACTTTCACTATAGTCCATGGATATTGAACGTAGTAGCCAGGCTGTCGATCAATCATGCACAGCACTATTACAATCTATTTGTTGAACCACATTTTAAACACTTCTAGTGATCAACGATTGGAACTTAATCGCAACTCATTATTCTATAGCAATCACTGACTATAATAGCTGATATTTGATTAAGTGTGCATTAGATTAATTGCTGTTTTTTTTCAACTCCTAAAAAGAAGATCTATGGTGAATATAGTAAAATTGAACGGCTTTGCTTGCCGTGTAAACATCATAAAATCTCTTTAATCGGATTGCTTTTACAATATAGTAAAAATATTTATATATGTTTATAAATATTTTAATTGTGAATTATATCCGTTTCTATTGTTATTGTTTGATGATTAATAAGAGATATATCTATTGATCGCATATTTTGGGCTATACAAATTCGATATTGTTGGGTATTGTGAATCGCGAGTGAAAGATTGTTGTTCTTGTTTCACAGACTGGTTAAGGTAGTGTTTCCGTAAGTAAAGTATATATATGATTTAAAAAAATTTAATAAATGTGTTAATAAATATATTAAATTAACAAAATAACAAAATATATTATAGGGCCAAAATGATCAGCAATAAAAAGCAAATAATGGCGTTAGTTTCCAACATGAAAAAATATCCTGCGATTGCACAGGGAAGCTGTAAAAGTGATATGGTAAAATATACGTGGCAAATTATAACAAACGAACTAAATAGCTTAGGACCTCCAATAAAAACTTGGGATAAGTGGGTCAAGGTAAGCATTGAAATTTAAATAATATACCATTAAACTGTTTCATTTGTAAAGAAACTATCAATCCTTTATCTTTTTTGTTGTCTGTAATGTACTTAAAGTATATGTGATATTTCAACATGTGTTGAATTTAACCAGGGCAGTTTATAAAATATACATATTTTTATTACAGGTTTGGATTGATCTTAAAGCAAAGACAAAAAAGAAACTGATAAAGTATCGCGCGAATTCGTTATCAAATAAACGTAACCCAAAAAAACTTCATGTGCTAACTGTAACTGAGGACGCTATCAACCACATTTTAAGTCTCAAATGTGAAATTAATACTCCGAGTGGAGAACATAATCCGCCATCTATGAAATTGGCCCATTTAAAGAAAAATGAACCAAAATGCGTTTCATCAAGCAATAAAATAGATCATCAAGCAATAGTCCAACCTCTTGACTGTGTAACCAAACTAACTTCGAAAAAAGAGAAAATCTCAAACTGCTCTAAAATAAATAGAGTTGAAAAACAGTCATTAGAGCTTGAGCAAGACAACTATTATAATAAAATATATCGTAGTGTTCAAAATATTGAGAGTATTTTAATTTCAACTTTTAAAAATGAAGAACAGTATCGCAAAGAAAAGCTTGCTCTCAAAAGAGAAAAGCTAAGAGTCTACGAGGAAAATGCCAAAAAGAAACATAAATATCGAATGCTTAAGCTCAAACTTAAAGCAAAGAAACAAAAAATGGATTCATTTCATGTGGACAATGAAATATGAAGTGATTTATATAGTATTTATTTATATAGAAATAATTATTACATATGTATTATATTTGTTTTTTAAAAGGAAATAAATATTTTGTTAGTATGTATATTACCAAACAATATCTTATAATAATGTGTGGACATTTATTTGGAAACTTTTATTGATCTATAGCAGTAATACCTATCTTTCAATAAACATTTAAATGTATGAGTAACAAATTATCAACCGAAGAAGTCATATGATAATTAATGTATAATAGCAGTTATATCATTTTAAGAATTCTTTTCATATATCTATCAATTATTCAAAGGATATGAGGGAATATTATATCATAGATTATAATATAAATGTTTCTATTGTGATTTAATGGTATTGGTTATCTCCGTATGGAGATAATCTTTTTCAAGTTTTCTGCTTCCAATTACAATCTGACTTTAAACATCCACCAAGATTTGTTTTTGTTAAATTTAAGTTACGCTTCTGAAATTAGTGCGATATAACAAACCCCGGTTCTAACGTCATAGTAATTATGTTACGAAGTCATTAAGATGGTTTTGGTAAGCGATAACTCCAGCTTTTGGATCTGATTAAACGACATTACTGATGTTTTCAGAAACTGGACAAGTCTACTTTCAGTGCACTTAATTGGAATTTAGAGAATGTTAAAGAATAATTTCATATAGGTACATATTATATTCAACGATATATTTGTCATATAAAATTTTATTTTGACACTCTAAACTAAAGATACGCTTGAATACGTGGAGTTGCTTTGCGCATTTCGGAACCTTCCCAAAATACTATTTATATGTATTTTATTCGTTAATGGTGTTGAGTCATTTCATGGTATTGAATGGATCCAAACTATTCCTCAATGTAATGATACATCATTTTAAATTTAAATAAATTTATTTTTCTCTTTTACAGTTGTAATATAAGAAGGCGAAAAAAATGGACCCATTCAGAAACTATTGTATTTTTACGATGCTACCTTGAAAGGAAAAATGAGTTCTTACATTCAAGAAAAAGGCATATAGCTTATTCCAATGTTTTGAAAGACATGTTATCCCAAAATGTTTCGGTAACTTAAAAGAATTTAATCACAAATCAAACCTTATTCATTTGTTATTTTAGAATAAAGGAAGATCACCTAAATGCCTAAGGGGAAAATTGCGTACTTTATTGCGCGCGTATAGATCAGCAATAGATAATAAAATGGCGGGTTCAAATATTTTACCATTTATGGAATTGTTGGAGAAAATTTTTGGGGATTCTCCTATAATACAGAACCAGCACACAATGCATATGGGTTTTGATCATGTTGATATACCAGAGGAAAGTTTTGGCCCTAGTTCGCCATCGAATTTATCAGAAACAACACAATCTCCACCACAATCTCCTCCGCAATCACCGTCATATGCCGCTGATTCGTCAATACTATCGTCATCGTCTGGAGTGCAAATATCATTACCATCATCATTATCAACATCTCTAAGCTCGACTCAAGCAAAGATTCAAAAAAGTACAGCTCGAAGTCGTTATTTTGATGAAAAGCTTAAAATAAAAAAATTGGCAGTTGAGCAAAAAACGAAACAAAGAGATCAAGCACTGTCAGATTTGAAAGCTCTTCTTAAAACAAAATGGGAAAATGAAATTAAGCTAGAACAGAAGAAGTTGACTCTGCTAGAATCAATTTTAAATTCACAAAATTAATTATTTTTAAATTCGGCTTTAACAGTTTTTAAGTCAAGCTGTATACTAGTTTTATATATCGTTGTTTTTAGTAATGTAATAGTTTTTATGTTTTGTCTATTCTGTTACATATTTTACACAAGAATAAACGGTGCATACATTATATAAAACTCCTATACATACAACTATCTTTCTTATATTGTTGGTGCAAAATATTGTTATATTTATTATATTCACGATGAGAATTATATATAAAACAGTCAACACTTCAACGGAGAATACTTTTACAAGTCTATTTATATTGATCCAAGTTTGCAAAGAGGGTTTAAAAATTTTGGCACTTCCAGGTACGTTGAAATGCAGAGTAAAACATTCGCTTATCATATCTAATTGTGTTTTGAAATTGTCATAGATTTAGTACGCCAATCCCACTTTTTCAAACCAAATGCAGTATGGACTTTTGAATTACAGAATAATGATAGGTAAAAAGCCACATTTTCTATACTTTCACCAATGTTTAAAGCGCTCGAACCATAGGGATTAATTGCTAACTAAAAACTGTGAAATTATATCTGGAAGTATCTATAGCATCCGTGTATCTAAGTCGGATGATAGTCCAAGTCAGCATGTTTTCTTGTTATCCACACTTCCAACGTCTGTTGGACGACTATTTCTACGTTTGCTTCCATTTTTTAAGTGAAGGTTGTAAAATTTTATTCTATCATCGGTGTCATACCTTGCCTGTTAAATATGCTGCTCAGGCCTATTACACGTATGTTCAATGGTAGCCTTCCAGTGAGCAATCCTTCTGCCGTAGCTTCTGTCAAGTGTTGACGATTCGCTATGGGGTGTTTTGTCAGTCATTATACAAATTGATATTTGCTTCTTTGAGTCTGTCACCCGTCATTATGTCAGTTAATTTCCATACATGATTCCAATAATAGAACAATATTCATTGTTTGCGATTACTTTTTGCCAAAAAAGTGTTCGGCTGCTTTGCAGTGGTTGATGTTAAGTTAAATTACATTTATTTTTAAGAATTATGATTAGAGTTATTATAATAGAAAATATTAATCTATTAAATGAATTATGAAATTTTATGTTCTAAATTAATTATGACTTATATTCTAAATAAGTCGTTCTATACGCATTATGTATCTCCTTAGCAATTTGGAGCGAAATAAATAGCACTACATGTTGATTGATATTCTTAAGTAATATGGGGTCAATAAGATTTTCCTAAATCATTACCTTTATTAACTTGTATAAATGGTGTTAAATAATTTCAAGATATTGATGGATTCAATGTTTTTCTTAACGTAATTATATATTATTTTTAAATTCAAATAATTTATTTTTCTCTTTTACAGTTCTAACATAAAAAAACGGAAACAGTGGACACATTCAGAAACTGCCGCATTTTTAGAGTGCTATCTTAAAAGAAAAAATGAATTCGAACATTCGAGAAAAAAGCGAGTAGCTTATTCCAATATATTGAAAGACATGTTATCCCAAAATATCACGGTAACTTTAAAGAATTTAATTACGGTTCATGGTTTATACATTTATTATTTTAGGACAAAGAAAGAACACCTATATGTTTGGAAAATAAAATGCGTACTTTATTACATGCTTATAAAACAGCACTAGACAATAATAGAAAGACGGGATCATATAATTTTTCATATATGGAGATAATGAATAAAATTTTTGCGGATTCTTCCACAATACACAAACCTCACACAATGCAAATTGGTTTTGGTCATGTTGAAATACCAGAAGAAAGTTTTAGTCCTAGTTCACCATTAAATTTATCAGAAGCAACACAATCTCCACCGCTGTCACCATCATCTGCTGTAGACTGGCCATTACCATCGTCATCCTCTGGAGTGCAAATATCATTAACATCACTATCAACATCTCCAAGTTCGGCTCAAGCAAAGACTCGAAGACGTACAGCTCGAGGTCGTTATTTTGATGAAAAGCTAAAAATAAAAAAACTGGCAGTTGAGCAAAAAGCGAAACAAAGAGAACAAGCACTATCGGATTTAAAAGCTCTTCTTAAAAAAAAGTGGGAGAATGAAACAACACTAGAACAGAAAAAGCTGACTCTGCTGGAATCAATTTTAAATTCACAAAATTAAATAATTCTTGCTTTTGGTTTCCATATAATTAATCCATATACTAGTTTGACATATACTTGTTTTTAATAATATAGTAATTTTTTGTTTTTGTATTCTATGTTTTATATTTAACCGAAAAATAAAAATGCATTCAATATATAAAACACCTGTACTTACAACTATCTTTCTTATTGGTGCGAAATTTTGTTATATTTAATAGATTCATGTTGAAACAGTCAACACTTCAATGGAGAATAGTTTTATAAGCCGTTTTACGTTGATCCAAGTTTGCAAAAATGTGTTAGAAAATGTTGGCACTTCCAGATTCATTGAAATGCAGAGTAAAATATTCGCTTATCGTATCTAAGTGTGTTCTGTAATTGTCACAGATTCAACATGCCATTCTGGCTTTTTTAAACCAAAAGCTGTATGGAGTTTTGAATTATAGGATAATGATAGGTTTACTAATAGCATTCATATATCCTGATTGCAGGAGTACTTGACCATCTTTCGTTTGTCTTTAAATCGACCACAATAAAAAGTCATATTATCGGCTGCCTTGCAGTGTTTGATGTTAAGTTGAATTACGTTTATGTTTAAGAATTATCATTATTGGAATCATTGGAATCATTATAATGGAAAATATTGATCTATTAAATTAAATAGGAAACTTTATTTAGAACATAAGTCATTCTATACGCATTATGTGTCTCCTTAGCAATTAGGAGCGAATTAAACCCCACTGTATTTTAATATTCTTAAGTAATAAGGGTTTAACTTGTTAACTTATTAACTTTTTTAAATGGTGTTAAATAATTTCATGATATTGATGGATTTAATGCTTTTCTTAACGTGATTTTAACGTGATATTATTTTTAAATTCATATAATTTATTTTTCTCTTTTGCAGTTCTAACACAAAAAAGCGGACACCGTGGACACATTCAGAAACTGTTGTATTTTTAGAGTGCTATCTTAAAAGAAAAAATGAATTCGTGCATTTGAGAAAAAAGCGAGTAGCTTATTCTAATACATTGAAAGACATGTTATCCCAAAATATTCCGGTAACTTTAAAGAATTCAATTATGGTTCATGGTTTATTCATTTATTATTTTAGGACAAAGGAAGAACACCTATATGTTTAGAGAATAAAATGCGTTATTTAATACATGCTTATAAAACATCACTAGACAATAATGGTTTGACGGGATCACATACTTTTCCATATATGAAGATAATGAATAAAATTTTTGCGGACTCTCCCACAATGCAAACTGGTTTTGATCATGTTGAAATGCCAGAGGAAAGCTGTAGTTCGAATTTACCAACAAATTTATCAGAAGCAACACAATCTCCACCGCTGTCACCATCATCTGCAGTAGACTGGCCATTACCATCGTCATCCTCTGGAGTGCAAATATCATTTCCATTACTATTAACATCTCCAAGCGCGGCTCAAGCAAAGACTGGAAAACTTACAGCTCGAGGTCGTTATTTTGATGAAAAGCTTAAATTAAAAAAGCTGGCAATTGAACATAAAGCGAAACAAAGAGAACAAGCACTATCAGATTTTAAAGCTCTTCTTAAAAAAAAGTGGAAGAATGAAACAACACTAGAACAGAAAAAATTGACTCTGCTGGAATCAATTTTAAATTCACAAAATTAAATAATTCTTGCTTTTGATTTCCATATAATCAATCCATATACTAGTTTGACATATCCTTGTTTTTAATAATATAGTAATTTTTCTGTTTTGTATGTTTTAAATAATATGGTAATTTTTCTGTTTTGTATTCTAAGTTTTATATTTAACACAAAAATAAATAATGCATTCATTATACAAAACACCTATACTTATACTTATCATCATATTGGTTTAAAAGTGTTACTATTACACTGTGGCATGGGGTCTCATATTACACCAAACAGAATGAACAAGCAGAAAGTAAATGTGAACAGTTATTTTAGTTAAAATAAATATTGAAACCTAGGATTCAGGGAAAACAAGTCTGATTATGCTTTTAGCTATAATATGTAAAACACTTTGGAAAGTTTAAAATTCCAGGATAATAAATCTATTGGTGTAATTATAGGTTATTTTCGTTCATTATGCTATTAGCACTCATTTATAAATGAATAAGTAGATAAGTACATGTTATAATAAGTGAATAAGTAGTACATGTTATAAAACAATCTAAGAAAATTTCGTTATATTTTTATTCCTTCAATTCAGCCACTTTGTATGCTTAAGTCTTTATATAGTTCATGCAGATCGTAATAGTAGTGAGCACTTGATATATTTAAGATTACTAAATATAAATTATTTTAGATTTAAGAAGGAAATATGGAATTATCAATAACTGGCGCATTTTGATCGAAAAAAACTAGATGCACGATGGAAATTATATAAATCCAATGATCCAATATTATATATATGTACATATGTCCAGTGATAAAATTCTTCCAAGTCTGTTCACTATTAACCAACAGTAAATTTATTTACTAATAAATTCTTGTCACATATTTGTGTATATTTATGAATTTTGAACCCCTTATCCAAATGCAATACAATTCTTAACAGTGAAGAAATCGATCATTTCACTTAGCAAAAGACTTCTTGACTTTAGCTTTGATTTAGAAATTTTTAAAAAAAGTGTTGAGAGCAATTTACAGCTAAACTTCTATATTTTGCTTTATTTAATTTATTTATTTTACATAAATTTAAAAGTATATCTAATCTTTCAAATGTTAGAATAAAAACCAACTCTATCTCAAATTTTGATATTATTATTTTCTAGTCGAAATTTTGTGCAATGTGAATTGAGAACTCTGGATGGTCTTAAAAAATATACAAGCATTTATACTGAACTCGGTTTATTGCAAATTTTTATTATTTAATTTCACAAAATTCCTTTACAAAAAACAATTATATATAAAATATATCCCTAATACCAACTTCGGTGTGAGTACCCGTAAAATTTGTGTTGATTTTAGCATATTTTTAACGATATTATGGTTGGTTTCAGAAATTAGACAAATCTACACCCATTGCACCCATAAATATAATTAGGTTAATGTTAAAGTGTAATTTGATATATATTAAGAAATGTTTGTCGAGTAAAATTTTATTTGTCTCCATCTAGGGAAACGCTTAATTTCATAAAATTGCTTTCCCAACCCCGAAACATTCAAAAGTATGAATCTATTTGCCTAAAACATCACATCTTTATAAAAACACTATTTTGGATGTTCTTAGTTTTGAATGAAGAAATCTTCAATTGTGATAAGCTCAACAAAAATATTTCTCATTAAACACTGGACTAAGATTTATTATTACTGCTGTAATATTGGAAACTATTGTGTAAGATACAAAAACTATTGACTTTTGTAATCCACAGATCTATCGACTGAATTAATAGCTATCTGCTCCTAAAGTGCATCTTGAATATAGCTCATTCTAAGCGCATAGTATATATGATTACATCGAAGAATTTTTTTAAAAATTTATTTTAGCGATTTTGTGTTAGTCAAATCTCACTTTATATTGCCATTATTCATTAATATGAGGTCAATAATATTTTCCAATAATATTACGTTTATATTATCATTTAATGGTAAAGTGTAGATCTAATAGATGCCTCAATTTAATGATACATCATTTTAAAAGCTGGCTGTGGTACAAATAATTTTAAGTTCATAGAATTAGTTTCTACATTAAGTATTCTTAAGTCAAGTTGTGTATATAAATTTCATATATCGTTGTTTTTAGTAGCGTAATAATTTTTCAGATTTTTTTTTTATTTTTCGCAAGAATAAACCGTGATATATTCACCATAAAACATCTGTACTTATAACTATATTTTTATTTACTCTGACAAATTGTTACTGTTATTATAAAACTTGGGCCTTATATTCTTTCAAACTGATTAAGTAGAAACCACATGTGAATTGTAAGATTAGTCGATATAAATTTTTTAAAGGACCCGTCATTCAGATCTCCTATCATTGGTATTAACTGTTCGTTTCTTTTTTTGATAGCTTCTTTTTTTGAAAACAGCAAGATTTTAAAGCTATAGTAAATACAATGAGGATGTTTAAGTATTAATTTAATAACAATATTATATAAACACATACTAATGTACAAGGTTAATTATGTTCACACATAATCACGATAATCAAATATCTATCATGAGTAATCTTTATACAAAAGTATTCAATATTAATTATCTTTATATATTATTAATGGTCCCTATTGCGCTTTCAAATATAAATAAATATGTTAGCTGCTTAATAAACTACTGCAACATTTTTATTTTTATATGGAAATAAACTATGTAAAATTATTCAAAAATAAAAACCATAGGTTTTCATCTCAATTCAAAAAGGCTCTTAAGAAACTAAGCATAAATGTATTACTGAATGCTATAAATTGGGATTATAAATTAAACAAAGATCTAAGATCTAAACAAATCTAAGATTTGTACATAATATTATTAACCTGAGAAATTAACATATTAGTTCAAAGATCATAAAAATAACGATTGACAGACGTGCATAAAATGTAAAGAGAGTATAACAATATTAAATACATTATCTCTAATATTTTGTGAATCCGCTGGCTAAACCTCTTGCTAATATAATAAATTCCTCTACACTGAAACAGAATGATAAACCTACCATCCTGCTTTCAATTCAAATTACGCGCCGTGATATCTGGTGAATAAGCTTGGCTACCGTTATAGAGGCCCCTTAAAATAATTTACGAATAATTTTTATATTTCATTGTAGTGTGTATATATAAAATTATTTGTAATGTAATGTTATAAGTTTATAGAATTCTAAAACTTATTGTTAGGCTTTAAAAAAAAAAATACCAAAAGTTTGAAAGAAGAAAATCTTCTTTGGTTTGACATAAACATACATATGTTCTGCAAAATGCAACCCTTCCTCACGTAAATTTTGACATTCGCCGCAAAAAAAATTTTTTGTTTACTAGTGATAATTTATATTAATGCATTTTTATATAAAATGAGTAATATATATATACAAGAACCTCCAACTTCTGGAAAAGTTAGTAGATTTTTTTTATACTTGTACCCACTCATATTTGTAATAACTACTTTTAAAGGTTTTACTGAAAACTACTGTTGGCGACATTGACATTGAATTATGGTCCAAAGAGTGCCCAAAAGCCTGCCGAAATTTCATACAGTTATGCATGGAAGGATATTATAATGGTACTATTTTTCATCGTGTTGTTAAAGATTTTATTGTACAAGGTGGTGATCCAAATGGCGATGGTACGGGTGGTGAGTCAATCTATGGTGAACCGTTCAAAGATGAATTTCATACACGTTTGCGCTATGCTAGACGTGGGTTAGTTGGTATGGCCAATTCTGATAAAGATGATAATGGTTCACAGTTTTTCTTCACAATGGCGCCAACACCAGAACTGCAAAATAAAAATACGCTTTTCGGCAAAGTAACGGGTGATACAGTATTTAATATGTTGAAACTAGAAGATGGTTTAATTGATCACAATGAGCGACCTATGTATCCACAAAAAATTATACGTACTGAAATATTAAGTAATCCTTTTGATGATATTGTAGCACGTATTGTTCAGAAAGATGTTAAAAAAGATAAAACAAAGAAGCGTGAAAAAGGTGTGAAGTAAGTAGGTGCAAATTAGTTTTTATAATTTATTTATGTATATGAAATATAGAAATTTATGTACTTCTGTATTTGAAAGTTTTACTAAGACTAATTTATATATTTAGAAATTTCGGTTTACTCTCTTTCGGTGAAGAAGCTGAGGAAGATGAAGAAGAAACCAATGTTTTTGTACAGAAAAATGCAGGGAAAGCAAAATCTATGCACGACATCGTTGATGATCCAAAGTTAAGTAAACAAGTTATTAAAATTGAACATCTCTCTGATGTCGAGTTGGATGGAGATAACGCAGTGGTTATTAAAGAAGAAAAGGAATTACAAGAAGAATATATGCAACGTATTAAAAACAAATTATCTTCTAAATCGACAAGAACTATAAAGAGAGAAGATCATCCTAAAATAAAAATAGAAGATACCGATTCAGAAGATGATGTACTCTTAACACATGAAGAGGAAAAGAGAAGAGAAGCTAACAGCAGAAAGTAAGATTAAAATGACAAATGCATTCAGCTTATTTAATAATAAATTTTTTTTGAAAATAGAGCGGAGATCCGTCAAAAAATTCAAGACTTAAAAAAAGAGTATCAAACGGAAAAAAAACAGAAAGATGAAATTTTGACAGCCAAAATTGAGAAGCAGAAAACTGAAAAACCTGTAAAACTTCCACAAGACAACCAATACATTAAAAACTTTATAGACACCAAGCAAAAATATAAAGTAATGAAGTCAAATGTTCCCAAAAAGGGAACGAGTAGGTATGTTAAACACAGAAGAAGTTAGGGTAATGAAGGATTCACAAAGCATTGTTTATTTAATTTTTTTTTAATAATGTTCCGTCACTTCATAACACATCACATAAGATATAATTTCTTATATATTCCTAAATATTGCTTAAAATATTATAAGGCATTCTGGCATAGAGTTAATAGTCTTTCCAATGATGTTTGATATATAGAACGAAAGACATTTTGAAAGATTTTTGCTATTCTGGACCTAAGGTCTTTCAAAAAAAGTTGTATTTGTAATTCGTGGTAAAAAGCTGTTTTGTGGTATTGCTTTCGTGGGGAAATCAGAAACAGCTGTTAATCGCTACCGCAACTAACTGAACAATTTAATTTGAATTTAAAATTGTTAGTAAACCTTAAGATAAAAGTGTAAATATTACTATTTTAAAGTGAATTTTAAGTTAACAATTTATTTGAATTTAGAAGTGATGGAAAACCGTAAGGTGTAAGTGTAATTATCGTGTAATTATACATATACAATTAGTTTTGAAACTAAAAAATTATTATTTCTTTTAGAAAAAAAATATCAGGGCGAAGTACACCAGCACAGCTTAAGTGTTTTGTAGAGTTCTGTGAAGCCAATCCACATATACCTATTGGGCGAAATAATTCGCGTTCACCGAAAGGCATTCAAGCGCTGTGGGATGAACTGGCTGACCTCTTGAATGCAATGAGAGGCCCCACTAAAACAGCTACGCAATGGAGGGAAGTAAGTATTTCGATATTTTCAAAATAAAACGTTCGTTGTAAGTAGATAATGCTTACTAAATTTTCAGACGCTAACCCACTGGAAAAATATGGTACGCTCCCGTGCACGCCGTCTAGCATTTCAAAAAGAAGCGAGTGTTGAAGGACAACCAACCGCAGGCACTTTGAGTGACCTGGAAGAAAGAGCAGTGGCAGTGTTCGGTGTAGCAGGTGTACCTGGGCGTGAGAAAGTTGCTACTTTGGGTTTTGAAGTATATGATTGACATTCTTTTAGTTGAAATGATTGAAATGTATCATTATCCCTTTTTATGCAGGACCAAAATAGTTTGCTTCCAACAATACAGACACAGCAAGACGCTACAATTGATATAGTTACGCAGTCAAACAACACAATGCTGCAAACAACACCAAACAATAATACAATGCCGCAGTCAAAATCAGAGAATTTGGAAAAAGTGATATCGCCGGTTCCTTTATCGTCGCCTGTTGTAAAACGAAAACGAAAACTGAAGAATTCAAATATAGGATTGAGAAATCTTTTACATGAATCTATGGTGCAGCGTCAACGCATGGATGAGCGAATTGTTGAAGCTTTCTCAAATTTGTCTGACGTGATAAAAGAAATGGCCACAGCTATTGCTACATTGAGTGCAGCAGTAGCACAACAAAAAGAAAATTAATTAGTTATAGAATATATATAGTTTATTTATGTATAAATAATAATGAAACATAAAGCTTGCGGCTCTTCATCACTTTTGTATTCAAATTTATTTTCTAGTTGGATGCGATACCGATTGACAGCTGTTTTTGATTTCTCTACTAAAGCAATAGCACAAAACAGATTATTTACAACGAATTACAAATGATAAAACTTTTTTTAAAAGACTTGTGCCAGAATAGAAAAAATGTTTCAAACCGTCTTTCATTCTATCTTTTAAACATCGAAAGACTTTTTTACCCGTCTTTGCCAGAATTGCCCCAATTCGTTCTATCTTCGATAAAAATTATTGTTCATTTTCGTTTCAGGGAAGATTTTACGTTAAGTTTGTTCAAACAATTTCAAAACAAATTAGTAAACAAAAGACATAACCAGCAGGAAGAGGAGGAACAGGCTCCTGACGTAAAAGATGATGTGCCAGTAGCAACAGAAATAGAAGGTAATGATTGGTTGGGACACAAGTTAACATCTGAAGAAGCAGCTATACCTGTGTTGGCTAAAGATGCATCGACAAAGAATGATGATTGGTATGATGCATACGATCCACGAAATCCGCTTAATAAACGTAAAAGAGGCGCAGATACAGCTGCCAGTAGTAGCTCAACTAAACGTAATAAGTAATCCAAAAAAAAAATTTGTTATTTTATATAAGTCATGGTTTATTATATGTTTAAAAAAATCTCAAATTTGAAAAAACTACTAAAAAATAGAAGTACTCTGTGTTCACTTGTAAATTTAATTATTCTTCTCAAAATACTTTGTTTTCTCTTTCGGATTTGGTACAATCTAAAAAAACGAAAAGAATAATTAATATATGAATAACAAAAAAATATTTGAATAAAAATTTCGCTTACTGTATCAGCGCCAGGTTTCCAACCAGCTGGGCATACTTCACCATGTGTGTCTGTATATTGGAATGCTTGTACCAAACGTATTGTTTCATCTACTGAACGTCCCACAGGTAAATCATTCATTGTTATTTGTCGCAAAACACCACGATGATCAATAATGAAAAGCCCACGTAACGTATGGCCTAAGTCATCCAAGTATACACCATAGTCCTTACTGATCTTGTGTGTCAAGTCTGCGAGTAATGGTATTTTCACATTTCCTAAGCCACCTTCTTTACGTGGTGTATTAATCCAAGCTAAATGCGTAAAGTGTGAATCGACACTACAAGCTATCACCTCAGTATTTATTTTACGGAATTCTTCAACACGATCTGAAAATGCAATGATTTCGGTGGGACAAACAAAGGTGCTGAAAATAAATAATTTTTTTTTTAAATAAATGAATGAAATATATTTCTATTTAATGGAAATGCTATTTACATTTAACCTAAAGAAAATAATTTTCATAGCATTATACTAGTCTATTAAAATTGTTGTTGTTGCTGGAGGTTAGTATGTGGATAGGTGATGATAGTGTAAGAGATTGTTTAGGTGTAAGAATCAATTTGGGATAGGTAGGAACTCGAATTGTTAAAAGCTTTAACCATTCAGCATTTACTTTGGAACCGTTTGAATATGTTATATATATGTAAATTGAAACAATTACTGTAATGCGTGTTTATACAAAATACATAACGAAATAAAATTCTGTTCAAGTAGCTCAAATTTCCGAACATTTGGTGTGTTTCATCCACATGTTCATATTCGAGTAAACATATGTACTCGCACTAGTCGAGCAATATGTTGTTTGAACTCTTTGAAGTCTTAATTTAAACAGACCATTACAATTTTTTAGAAAAGTAAGAAGTAAATAAAAATATATAATGAAAAAAAATACATAATGTATATTTTCCTTACAAATCAAGTGGGTAGAATAATAGCACTACGTATTTGCCAGCAAATTGTGAAAGCGATAATTGTACAATTTCTTTATTAACCACAGCTGTGCCTTCAAAATGTGGGGCGGGTTTCGAAACTATAAGAAAATATATTACATTAAACTAAAAGTAGCATAAATAAGAGTCAATGCATTTTACTTACTAACTGCTTTTGTAGTTTGTAATTTGTGATCACCTTTTGGTGCTCCAGCTGGATAAACTGAACCACCTGCAAATGAATGACAATAACCATCATCTTCTGTCGCAAGAGCAAAAACGTTAACTGCTAAAAGTAGCAGTAATGGTATGCTTTTCCTTAATTCCATTTTACTGAAATAAATGTAAATATCATAACTATAAATATGTTAATTTTTCTTATTTATAATACAATGTATATAGCCAAAATAAATAAAACACACCAACTTTATTCAAACGCCACGCACACTAAATTTTGTAGAAAAACAAAAACGATATACGTGCAACTCTTTAAAAATGATAAGAAAACATATAAATGATTGTATTATTAAAACAGTTGGGATTTAAAATAGATAATGTCAATTTTTTTTATTTTAAACAATATTAGAGGGGAAAGGGTAGTGCTCTATTATCTACACATGCTAACAAGTCAGTTAGGAAATTATGTAAAACATTCACATCCACAATTATTTTATAATTTCAATTTTAATAAAATAAAATCATTTACGTGACTTACTCTCTTCCGTTATAAAAAACAAACTAATTGATTCGAAAGTTAAAATATTATCAACAATTGATTTAAGCCAATACGTGTTAGCATCAAATGGGCTAATGCCGGTAAATACATTTAACAACAACAGGGTTGTTACCGTGCAACTCCTTTAAGTGTAACTTTAATAAAAGATTAAAAAATAGAAGTTTATCGTATAATATTAATATTTTTATAAATATAAAACATAAAAAAAGTTATTTAAATTTAAACAACAAGCCTGCTTCCTGAGGCAAATTCAATATTAAATTGATAATAGAGATAGGGTGCTTAAACTAATTTATTAGGAAATTGAAGTGCAATTGAACCATATTATTTTTAAAATAATATATATGGTTTAAATTAATTATAAAAGTTTTAGAAAAGATACAATTCGTTGGTTTAATTTATTTATAATAGGATGCATTCATTGCACGGTTTACTACAGCTCTATATACCTCAAAGATACCTGTAATGAATCTTACCATAATTAAATTTTTTAGTGCATATAGATAACTTCCCGTAATGATGAAATATCGAAATATAATAATATATATAGTAGCGTAAGTACCCAGTAGCTTATAGTGACATCGATGCCAGAAGAAACACAATAGCCTTAATCTGCCTTAAGCAGATTTGAGGAATCAATGTGTGAAATTTATTACTTTATGTTGTATTTCACCACAATATTTTGTAAAATTATTATGTGTTTTTATATATATAAATTTTTTGTACTTATTTTTTATATAATATATAATATTAATTTATTTATCATTTTAAAATTAAAATAATACAACATATATATATATATATATATATTTTTCACAAATATAAATAATTTTTATTTGTTTTTTGGTTCTTTGTTGATTTCATACAACTTTCAACTTTGTGGCAGCGAAAACGATTCCCCTGCAAAATTATATTGATTTCACCATTCAATTATATTAATTCCCCTCACCTTCTTTTATAGTAAAAACCATAATAATACTAATTATTAATAGTTTTGGATTGAAAAATATAGTATTTTTAAACAATATATGACTATTGTTAGTTATTTTTTCCAAATTATAAAAAAACATCTATTAAAAAAATTTTTATTATTTCTGAGTAACTACTGCTTGATGTGATTAATAAGGTTTAACAGTAATTTTATTTTAAAAGTCAATTATGACAAATTATTATTAGTTCGTCAATAAAAGTGCAACTGAATTTTGTCACAATTTATCGAATTTTTGGCTGGCCATACAGCTGATTCAATTATTACCAAGTACCCATCATCGGTGGTCATTTTTCGTTTGTAAATATTTTTAATATATAATTATTCGCAAAAAACTTTTAAGTCTCTAAAAACTAGGTTTCAACTTGCAGCCTATTTAATTCATTTAAATGACTATTTAATTAGTCAGTGCTTACTAACGAACTTAATCAAAAACGTACTTGACATGTGTTTTACTTATTATTTAATTATATTATAGTTTATTTAATTAATTTATTATAGTTTTATTAATTGTTATGTTTCAGTACTATTGTTTTTTTGAGATTTTTTTATTGTTCTGATTCTCTCTTGTTTACAGATCTTTATTTAGGAACTTATTATAAAAAAGTTATGATAATCTTTATTCTACGATTCGCTAAAGCAAATTGGAAAATTTAATAATATTTTTAACAGAAGTACACTATAACTATAAGTACACTACACAATATAACAGAAGTGGTCTAATAGTTTAAAATTATTTATATTATTTAATGAATAAAAGGTATAATTTGTTTTAAAGTTAGTTTTGTTTTTTAGGATTTTAACTTTTATTTCGATCGTATTTTTTGTATATTCCCATAAGTATCTCGGCAAATTCGCTTTTGTCTTCATCAGGAGAATTCCTACTATAATTTTTT
>NC_051846.1:31395621-31406414 GCF_002237135.1 Teleopsis dalmanni
TTTGTGCCTTTTAACAGTAAAATAATAAAGAGAAATAATAATGTATTTGTTACGAACAATGACGACACGTAAACAAATAATTAACGAAATCAAACGTTGACAGTTAACTGAAATTTTGCACGTACTTCCAAAAATCGTTCACAATAGACGAATTTTTAGTGTTGGCAACCATGTGATTTAAGCTGCTTATTAGTTAAGCAATTTCAAAAAGGTTGGACGATATAAGCTAGCAGTGTTGTTGTTTCATATGTTATTTTTGATATAACATATGCTTACAAAAGAAAATGCCTATTTAAAGAAGAACCGAAATACTGAGGCTGAGATACCGACAGTACATTACTAAGAACAACAAAAAGTGCATCCTGTGTAACATTAGGGGAAAAAGAATATAACATTAATTAAAATTGAACTCTATTCACCCAAATGTTACATTTTGCTGAATACGTAGGCTGCCTTTTAAGCCGTGCGTCTAAGCAACATTAAGTTTTGCCAGATGAATTTTAACATTTTAAAATCATTGTAACATTTTAGTTTGCGCGCTTATTGTGGTGTTTACATCGTCGATACTAAATCATGTCTGCGAAAAAATAGAATTAAATAATGAACATTTTCGTACGATGATTTTATATGATTTTCAACGCGGATTAAGCAGAATCCATCGCTTACCTTAGTTCGATATTTACTGATGAAACACCACATTCAGCGATTGTAAAATGCTAGTTTAATGAGTTTAAGCGTGATTGTTATTTTCTCCCCGGCGAATTTTGTGAAGGTCGTCCAAGAACGAAATACTCCATGGAAAATACTTCGAAAAAGAATAAAACTATTTTCACTAATTAATCACTGTGTTTTCATTGTTAGGTGCAAAACCTAAAAGCCAGCCCTCGTAGCACAAGCTAGCAGTATCTCATAGCATATCATAGAGTAGTGTGGCAATTTACTTCAAATCAAATATAAACAATGCTTTTTCAACATTTTCTAATGCCGTTTTCGATTGGTAAATCTGGGATATTTTTTCCATTTTTTTCAATCGAGATTCAATTTTACTATTTGCAATTTCTTATTGGTAAATCTCGAGCGAAATGTATAACACTGGAGATTAATTTTAACGCTCTAGATATTTTGACAGAGTAGCAAGATTATCCTGAAATGACAACTATTTCATATGACTTGACAAAATAAGTGTATAGAGAGAAAAAGTGCTCAAGTGCACTGAACTCAACCTAGCCTCAATATAATAATGATTCAATACATCTATTTATGAAAAATATAAAATGTCTTGTACTACTACAACAAACTAATTAGATTACTCTAAGTGTTCGCTGGGTGACAAACTTTAACAGATCAAGAGAAAATCTAGATTGAATTCATATTTACCAATCGAAAACACCATAATATTTCAACAAAGTTCTTATAAGACGATTTGTGATTCTTTTAAAATTTACTTTTACTTCGATCAAACCAATCTTCAGACCACGGCATTTTTTTAAAGTTTGGGAATAGCTGGAGATCAGACATTAAGAATATCACGAGTAGGAAAAGAATTCTTATAATTTGACGGCCATTGCCATTGATTTGTCTTACGCTATTTTGTAAAGAAGAACATTATATTTTACTTTATTTACGGTTATTTAATGTGATCTTATTGTACAAATGTAGATACATATTATTAATTGTTGATAGAGTACATTATATTGTAGGAAAGTTTGAAACTTCCTTTTATAACAAAATCAATTATAGTTAATAACATTTATGCCTCAATAAATATAAATTTGTTAACTGAAAGAAAAAATTATGGCTATAGTTAGTTATCGGTCATTAATGAGTTAACGTGAGGTCGGAGCGGGTTAACATCTACGACTAATGCATATTATTTTATAATAGAACTAACATTATAATCTAACTAATCGAAACTATTAATCTAACAAATTTTCTAATATATTGCAAAATTCTATCACGAGCAGTGAAACCTCCTCCAATACAGAATTAACGTTTTTTAAAGGAAACAGTTTTTTGACCACTGAAGAACTATATATTGGCCTGAAAAGTATAATGTTTATCACAAACTATTTTATGTAACAGAATTTTTCTCCATACATCATAAATTGAAACCCAATTTGACAAAGTGTGGAATCAAGGTCTTATGAGAAAATTACGAATACAGTTGCTAGAACAATATTGCGATCTTATAGAATCTTATATAACAAATAGATATTTTCGAGTTAAACAAGAAGACTGCTACTCAAACCTAAAAGCAATTAAAGTGGGTGTCCCACAGGGAAGCGTCCTTGGTCCTATACTCTTTCTTTTGTTTACTAATGATATACCAATAACAGAAAATTGTAAAATTGCGACGTTTGCTGATGGTACAGCTCTAATTTCAATCGGTTCTAATAAATGGAATCAACTAAAACTCTCCAGCTAGCTATTAATAATACTTATGAGTGGACGAAACAATGGCGACTTAAGCTTAACAATACACAATCGGTACATGTTGACTTTACGAATAAAAGGGTCACCCACTGCAAATTAAATATAAATGGACTGGAAATACCGTATACGAATACAGCGAAATACTTAGGCATAACCTCTCTATGGTCATGCCTAAGTATTTGAACTACGTTGGAAAGAGCATGTGAAAAAGAAAAAAAGAACTTAAGCAGATAAAATGGTTAATCGGTAGGCGTTCACAGTTACCGACACAAAATAAACTCCTGATTTACAATCAAATTGTAAAGCCTGTATGGACTTACGGTAATACAGTTATGGGGATGCACCAGTAAGAGCAATGTTATGATAATACACCGTTTCCAAAACAAAGTACTTAGAAATATTGGAAATGCTGTTGCTTTTAGTTTTACAATAAGTTAAAGCAACTGACTCAGCACCCTCTGACATCACTAAGTAATAAAACCTTAGCGTAAATATTTATAATTTATATTTATAACTTATGAAGACTCATAATGAATTTTAGTATCAAAGAAGTATATAAAAAACTTTTTTGATTTCCATTTTATCTAGCCCCATTAAGTCAAATTTTGCATTGGGTTATCAGGACACATACTGGGTTTTTGTATCAAAGAAGCATATAAAAAACTTTCTTATAAATTTACTGGGTTGACATTGTTATATTGTTATTGTGCATCATTCGCAGACCCATTAGTTGTGCCCCGTTCACGAATCTACTAGTTGTGCTAGCTCGTAAGAGCCTTAGTTGTGTCCGTGGCAAGACGCAGAGTCTACTAACACTCATTTGAGCGTATTCATAGAATTAAAAAATCTATGAATGAATTAAATGCCATTTGAATGTACTTGAAAAAATGAGTGTCTTAATTTTAATTATATTTGAAGTTAAAATAATGATGTCAAAATTTGATGAATCCAAAATAATAAAAAATTTATCAATTTAAATTTTTTCATCTCTTAAGAGAAATTCAATAATAAAAATGAAATGAACAAAATTATTTTTAGCTTAATTAAAATCTACTGATTAGAATTCTATGTATATGATGTATACTGACATATACAAATATTTAGCGCATACAAAATTGTCTCCTAAAAGTGATACTTTGAAAGCAATACCAACACTATCGTTAGATTATTTTTTATTAGCACCAAATTAAAATAAAATTTTGAACTTTATTTTGGCAGACAACTACGCGCAGTTTTGGAACCACAAATTCTTATAAAAATATATATGCATATGTGCTATCTGTGTACCCATATGCATAAATTACTAGCCATCATATAAACAATAAACTAAAGAAATTCTTTCAAAATAAATAAACAAAAAAAAAAATTATAATTAAACATAATGAAGCGCTTGTCAGACAACGAACGAAAGCAGGGTTTTTCATAGGCGTTGTTTACTTAGTAAATATTTATATGGTGAATATAGTGACCTCGTGCAAACATGATTAATCATTTTATATTAAAATATTTACTATAAAACAACTAAAATTTTGTTCAATTAACTTCTTAACTTAATTACATCACTTGATTACTGTCTTCACAAACGCAACTTTCATATTTTATTAATTTATTTTTTTTTAATTTATACACATTTACATCTAAATGCATGTACATATGTTATAACATCACATTTCTTTTACTCATTTTTATCAATTCAATAGCATAAGCCACTGCGCATTGAATACCAAAAATTTTGGCATTAAATTGTTCGCTACTGGGAATGGTAATTAAGGGCTCCAAACTGGCGGGAAGCCTTCAATTTAAAACATTTTTATTTGGAAAGTAGCACACAAACAAAACTCAGTGGTAGCACACAGAACCAAAATAAACTTTAATGACGTCATTTGCAGCAAAAATACAAATATGAAATAGTTTCGTGTCTAAAGTCAATATTTTTTTTTTTATTATTAAAGAAAAATTTTGCAAAATGAATTTTTAAGTTTTTATATATCTTAATTGTGAAAGTTATTTATTTACTCACATAATTTACTGGCGGTTGTCCTGGTGGACCGTAGCCGTCCATAGGTTGTCCTGGATTTGGAGCATTGGGATAGCCGGCACCAAATCCGGGTGGCGCATAGCCTCCCTGATTTAGGTTATTCATTGGAATCGACATTTAAGCTTTTTTTTTATAAAATATTAAGTAACTAAAAATAAAACAAATTCCAAACGAATACACAAAACTGCGTCATAGATGGGTGGATCAAATTTATATATATACTTTCTTCTAATCTTTTTCTTTTTACTTTTTATTTATTAAATAATCACATTTCTTAATTACCTTTGTAGCTTCTTTTAACTTAATAATTTATACAATCAACAAGTTTAAATTATTTATTTTTAGCAAAAATATTATGTTCGGTACGCTTCCACTCGCACTAGTTGTTCTGTCTACACTCAACACTTTGTCATTTTTATTTACTTTTTTCAAACGATTGCTCCTCTTGCGTGGTGAAATACTTAATTTGACCATGAATGTTTTCTAAACAGAAACTAGGAGAAAACGTGCGAGAGCAATTGTCAAAAAGTTACCGGCTCTATGTCGCGTTGCCAAGTATTTAAAATATTTTAATATGCTATTGATATAATTACAGAGTATCAATATACGTATATTTATTATAATAACGGATCACAATCCATTATTCGAATATACGAATTTGAAAAACGGAAAATAATCAATATATAATATAATAAAAAAAAAAATTATAGTAGGAATTCTCCTGATGAAGACAAAAGCGAATTTGCCGAGATACTTATGGGAATATACAAAAAATACGATCGAAATAAAAGTTAAAATCCTAAAAAACAAAACTAACTTTAAAACAAATTATACCTTTTATTCATTAAATAATATAAATAATTTTAAACTATTAGACCACTTCTGTTATATTGTGTAGTGTACTTATAGTTATAGTGTACTTCTGTTAAAAATATTATTAAATTTTCCAATTTGCTTTAGCGAATCGTAGAATAAAGATTATCATAACTTTTTTATAATAAGTTCCTAAATAAAGATCTGTAAACAAGAGAGAATCAGAACAATAAAAAAATCTCAAAAAAACAATAGTACTGAAACATAACAATTAATAAAACTATAATAAATTAATTAAATAAACTATAATATAATTAAATAATAAGTAAAACACATGTCAAGTACGTTTTTGATTAAGTTCGTTAGTAAGCACTGACTAATTAAATAGTCATTTAAATGAATTAAATAGGCTGCAAGTTGAAACCTAGTTTTTAGAGACTTAAAAGTTTTTTGCGAATAATTATATATTAAAAATATTTACAAACGAAAAATGACCACTGAGCCAAAGATTCGATAAATTGTGACAAAATTTAGTTGCACTTTTATTGACGAACTAATAACAATTCGTCATAATTGACTTTAAAGATAAAATTACTGTTAAACCTTTTTAATTACATCAAGCGTAGTTACTTAGAAATAATAAAAATTTTCTTAATAGATGTTTTTTATAATTTGGTAAAAATAACTAACAACAGTCATATATTATTTAAAAATTACTATATTTTTCAATCCAAAAACTATTAATATTAGTATTATTATGGTTTTTAATATAAAAGAAGGTGTGGGGAATTAATATAATTGAATGGTGAAATCAATATAATTTTGCAGGGGAATCGTTATCGCTGCCACAAAGTTGAAAATTGTATGAAATCAACAAAGAATCAAAAAACTCAAATAAAAATTATTTATATTTGTGAAAAATATATATAAATATATGTTGTATTATTTAAATTTTAAAATGATAATAAACTAATAATTATATATTAAATAAAGAATATGTACAAAAAATTTATATGTATAAAAACACACATAATAATTTTACAAAATATTGAGGTGAAATACAACATAAAGCAATAAATTTCACACATTGATTCCTCAAAGGTGCTTAAAGCATCGATGCTATTGTGTTTCTTCTGGCATCGATGCCACTATAAGCTACTGGGTACTTACGCTACAATATATATTATTATATTTCGATATTTCATCATTACGGGAAATTATCTATATGCACTAAAAAATTTAATTATGGTAAGATTCATTACAGGTATCTTTGAGGTATATAGAGCTGTAGTAAACCGTGCAATGAATGCATCCTATTATAAATAAATTAAACCAACGAATTGTATCTTTTCTAAAACTTTTATAATTAATTTAAACCATATATATTATTTTAAAAATAATATGGTTACATTTCCTAATAAATTAGTTTAAGCACCCTATCTCTATTATCAATTTAATATTGAAATTGCCTCAAGAAGCAGGCTTGTTGTTTAAATTTAAAAAACTTTTTTTATGTTTTATGTTTATAAAAATATTAATATTATACGATAAACTTCTATTTTTGAATCTTTTATTAAAGTTACGTTGGTGTGCAGTAGTATTTAAAAGGAGTTGCACGGTAACAACCCTGTTGTTGTTAAATGTATTTACCGGCATTAGCCCATTTGATGCTAACACGTATTGGCTTAAATCAATTGTTGATATAATTTTAACTTTCAAATCAATTAGTTTGTTTTTTATAACGGAAGAGAGTAAGTCGCGTAAATGATTTTATTTTATTAAAATTGAAATTATAAAATAATTGTGGATGTGAATGTTTTACATAATTTCCTAACTGATTTGTTAGCATGTGTAGATAATAGAGCACTACCCTTTCCCCTCTAATATTGTTTAACATAAAAAAAATTGACATTATCTATTTTAAATCCCAACTGTTTTAATAATACAATCATTTATATGTTTTCTTATCATTTTTAAAGAGTTGCACGTATATCGTTTTTGTTTTTCTACAAAATTTAGTGTGCGTGGCGTTTGAATAAAGTTGGTGTGTTTTATTTATTTTGGCTATATACATTGTATTATAAATAAGAAAAATTAACATATTTATAGTTATGATATTTACATTTATTTCAGTAAAATGGAATTAAGGAAAAGCATACCATTACTGATACTTTTAGCAGTTAACGTTTTTGCTCTTGCGACAGAAGATGATGGTTATTGTCATTCATTTGCAGGTGGTTCAGTTTATCCAGCTGGAGCACCAAAAGGTGATCACAAATTACAAACTACAAAAGCAGTTAGTAAGTAAAATGCATTGACTCTTATTTATGCTACTTTTAGTTTAATGTAATATATTTTCTTATAGTTTCGAAACCCGCCCCACATTTTGAAGGCACAGCTGTGGTTAATAAAGAAATTGTACAATTATCGCTTTCACAATTTGCTGGCAAATACGTAGTGCTATTATTCTACCCACTTGATTTGTAAGGAAAATATACATTATGTATTTTTTTTCATTATATATTTTTATTTACTTCTTACTTTTCTAAAAAATTGTAATGGTCTGTTTAAATTAAGACTTCAAAGAGTTCAAACAACATATTGCTCGACTAGTGCGAGTACATATGTTTACTCGAATATGAACATGTGGATGAAACACACCAAATGTTCGGAAATTTGAGCTACTTGAACAGAATTTTATTTCGTTATGTATTTTGTATAAACACGCATTACAGTAATTGTTTCAATTTACATATATATAACATATTCAAACGGTTCCAAAGTAAATGCTGAATGGTTAAAGCTTTTAACAATTCGAGTTCCTACCTATCCCAAATTGATTCTTACACCTAAACAATCTCTTACACTATCATCACCTATCCACATACTAACCTCCAGCAACAACAACAATTTTAATAGACTAGTATAATGCTATGAAAATTATTTTCTTTAGGTTAAATGTAAATAGCATTTCCATTAAATAGAAATATATTTCATTCATTTATTTAAAAAAAAAATTATTTATTTTCAGCACCTTTGTTTGTCCCACCGAAATCATTGCATTTTCAGATCGTGTTGAAGAATTCCGTAAAATAAATACTGAGGTGATAGCTTGTAGTGTCGATTCACACTTTACGCATTTAGCTTGGATTAATACACCACGTAAAGAAGGTGGCTTAGGAAATGTGAAAATACCATTACTCGCAGACTTGACACACAAGATCAGTAAGGACTATGGTGTATACTTGGATGACTTAGGCCATACGTTACGTGGGCTTTTCATTATTGATCATCGTGGTGTTTTGCGACAAATAACAATGAATGATTTACCTGTGGGACGTTCAGTAGATGAAACAATACGTTTGGTACAAGCATTCCAATATACAGACACACATGGTGAAGTATGCCCAGCTGGTTGGAAACCTGGCGCTGATACAGTAAGCGAAATTTTTATTCAAATATTTTTTTGTTATTCATATATTAATTATTCTTTTCGTTTTTTTAGATTGTACCAAATCCGAAAGAGAAAACAAAGTATTTTGAGAAGAATAATTAAATTTACAAGTGAACACAGAGTACTTCTATTTTTTAGTAGTTTTTTCAAATTTGAGATTTTTTTAAACATATAATAAACCATGACTTATATAAAATAACAAATTTTTTTTTTGGATTACTTATTACGTTTAGTTGAGCTACTACTGGCAGCTGTATCTGCGCCTCTTTTACGTTTATTAAGCGGATTTCGTGGATCGTATGCATCATACCAATCATCATTCTTTGTCGATGCATCTTTAGCCAACACAGGTATAGCTGCTTCTTCAGATGTTAACTTGTGTCCCAACCAATCATTACCTTCTATTTCTGTTGCTACTGGCACATCATCTTTTACGTCAGGAGCCTGTTCCTCCTCTTCCTGCTGGTTATGTCTTTTGTTTACTAATTTGTTTTGAAATTGTTTGAACAAACTTAACGTAAAATCTTCCCTGAAACGAAAATGAACAATAATTTTTATCGAAGATAGAACGAATTGGGGCAATTCTGGCAAAGACGGGTAAAAAAGTCTTTCGATGTTTAAAAGATAGAATGAAAGACGGTTTGAAACATTTTTTCTATTCTGGCACAAGTCTTTTAAAAAAAGTTTTATCATTTGTAATTCGTTGTAAATAATCTGTTTTGTGCTATTGCTTTAGTAGAGAAATCAAAAACAGCTGTCAATCGGTATCGCATCCAACTAGAAAATAAATTTGAATACAAAAGTGATGAAGAGCCGCAAGCTTTATGTTTCATTATTATTTATACATAAATAAACTATATATATTCTATAACTAATTAATTTTCTTTTTGTTGTGCTACTGCTGCACTCAATGTAGCAATAGCTGTGGCCATTTCTTTTATCACGTCAGACAAATTTGAGAAAGCTTCAACAATTCGCTCATCCATGCGTTGACGCTGCACCATAGATTCATGTAAAAGATTTCTCAATCCTATATTTGAATTCTTCAGTTTTCGTTTTCGTTTTACAACAGGCGACGATAAAGGAACCGGCGATATCACTTTTTCCAAATTCTCTGATTTTGACTGCGGCATTGTATTATTGTTTGGTGTTGTTTGCAGCATTGTGTTGTTTGACTGCGTAACTATATCAATTGTAGCGTCTTGCTGTGTCTGTATTGTTGGAAGCAAACTATTTTGGTCCTGCATAAAAAGGGATAATGATACATTTCAATCATTTCAACTAAAAGAATGTCAATCATATACTTCAAAACCCAAAGTAGCAACTTTCTCACGCCCAGGTACACCTGCTACACCGAACACTGCCACTGCTCTTTCTTCCAGGTCACTCAAAGTGCCTGCGGTTGGTTGTCCTTCAACACTCGCTTCTTTTTGAAATGCTAGACGGCGTGCACGGGAGCGTACCATATTTTTCCAGTGGGTTAGCGTCTGAAAATTTAGTAAGCATTATCTACTTACAACGAACGTTTTATTTTGAAAATATCGAAATACTTACTTCCCTCCATTGCGTAGCTGTTTTAGTGGGGCCTCTCATTGCATTCAAGAGGTCAGCCAGTTCATCCCACAGCGCTTGAATGCCTTTCGGTGAACGCGAATTATTTCGCCCAATAGGTATATGTGGATTGGCTTCACAGAACTCTACAAAACACTTAAGCTGTGCTGGTGTACTTCGCCCTGATATTTTTTTTCTAAAAGAAATAATAATTTTTTAGTTTCAAAACTAATTGTATATGTATAATTACACGATAATTACACTTACACCTTACGGTTTTCCATCACTTCTAAATTCAAATAAATTGTTAACTTAAAATTCACTTTAAAATAGTAATATTTACACTTTTATCTTAAGGTTTACTAACAATTTTAAATTCAAATTAAATTGTTCAGTTAGTTGCGGTAGCGATTAACAGCTGTTTCTGATTTCCCCACGAAAGCAATACCACAAAACAGCTTTTTACCACGAATTACAAATACAACTTTTTTTGAAAGACCTTAG